>NC_060167.1:2729018-2773501 GCF_021292245.1 Micropterus dolomieu | reverse complement strand
GTTTTAGCTAACGTTAGCCAAAATGCTAATAGTCATAGGTAAGTTAATTCTTACTTTAGTTAATGTTAACTCACAAAATAAAAAGGTTTAACCATTTTCCCCACTAAATTAAAACCATTGTGTTGTTCACTCTCACTAAGTTACCCAAACATAATTTTCAGGCTGCTCACGTATCTGTTCTAGAAGTGTATGCAAATGAGGCCTCATTTGCATATCATATCAAATCAAATCAAATTTCAGAACACTTTACATTAATAAGAGAGTAATTGTCTTAATGTAAATGTTAATGGTGATATCTTAAAATGAGTTGTACTAGCGTGGATGTTGAAGTAGATTTTTATTCAATTCAGTATTTATATAGTGCCAAATCACACCAACAGTTATCTGGTGTTGAAAAGTAAAAAGTAATCTTTTTGTGAACTGTATTATCAGAAATGGCGTCCTATGATGATGGTGAGGTGGAGGATAGTGAAGTGACGGAGGCACGGCAGCTATTAGAACAACTAAGTGTGAGTATTAAATGTGGTGGGTTACTGCACATTACTGCAGCTCCTGTTTTCACCCTGAGGGCTGAACTCTCCGTTTTAGCTACAGAGTGAAGCATCTCACTTCTATTCGATCTTTGTTGGAAGTTACACATGTGCAGTACCTAGTTAAGGCCTACTAGCCAATCAGAAGCAGCGTAGGGCGGGTCCTGACAAGAAAGGTGACCAAGGGTCATGGGTTCCTGAACCAGCCTAGACTGGAGCAAGAGCTTCTAGGGCTGGGAATAGTTTATCTGGGCGGGGGTCCAGACAGAGAGCAGACGGGATGAGCGGCGTTTCCGGTAGTGGAACGAAATCTAACACGTATTATGCAAAATTCACTTTTAACTTTTATTATAGCGACTAAATGCTCTTCTTCCACAAATCGGCGTAATATAATTATTTAAATGTGTTAATTAGTTTGTTGTTTATTTCCAGCCTACAGTTTACTGATTCATTTAATTAGCAAAAAATTATAGCTTTATGTCCACTGACTGCCTGGAGGGTTTCTAACGCTGGGTGGGGGAGGAGTGTGTTTTTCCAGTGGTGTTTTTGAGGGCGTGCCACACTAGCCGCTAGGCGAGGGTTGTGTCTTACGCAGTGATGCAGACATGTGAAGTAAAGGCTGGACTACAATCCAGCTGTTTTCTATGGGAGATGGAAACTCCCTTTGGGCTGGACTTTTCACTTTGCAAACCTATTACATGCACAAAAAAGACATATAACACAATAAAGGAGAGAGGAAGCCAGTAAGCAATAAATTACCTCTTTAAGGCTTGATTGACTGCCCATATCAGACTCCAGAATAATACAACGTCACACGTATCACGCTGTTGTACGGAAACACCCACCGTCTTCTCGTGCTGTTACTATAGTAAACCTACTATTACTGGCTGGCTGCTCGCGACCTGTTTCTCTGGTTTCTTGTCCTTTCGTAGGATTAAAAAGATGCCGGTATGTCATAAAGAAAGAAAGTATTTTGTGTGTTTGGTGTGACCGTAGCCTCGGATGTGTTTAGTGTCCGCGGTGCACGAGCTTTGGCCTCCGAGCTCTGCGCAAATCAGTCAGTTGTTAGGAAACCAAGAGAAGGTTAAAGTCAAGGGCAACTGGACTCTCCCTCATCCGTAAACCATAAAAATATTTATTTTTTGCTGCGATCTGGTTACAAAAAGTATTGATTGAAGTACCGGTTAGACTGGAGACGTTTCGATTCTACTTGATTCTGGGCTGTTACGGCCAATATCATAAACGGTATCGAGTAGCGGTACCCAATGTGTTTTTGTGTGATAGATATGGACGTCAGTTCTGTTGTACTTGCAGAATGCATACGAAGATCCGGCCACGACCAAAGAGCAGCTCCACCACCAGATCGTCCAAACCTGCGACAGGATCATGGAGGCGATTGACCGTCAGGTCGAGTTAAGAAGGGAAGCGGAGCAGGAGGCGGCGCAGCTGGAGAAAGAAGTTGCTGCCGAGAAAGAGCTGCTGAAAGAAGGGCTGAAAGAAAAGCTGAAATTGCTGAAAGAGCTGGAAGAAAAGAAAGAAAAGAAAGAACAGCTGAAAGTCCTCCTGGCTTTATCTCGGGGTGGTAAGTGTTTGTGTTTAGCTGCTAAGAAATGACGATTGTGAGTTCTGAACTTATTGGCTGTTTCTCTTTCAAAATGAATATATTAAATTGCGGCGGTGACTGTGTACGCTGTTTTGGCCCACTCTCTCTCTCTTTAATCTCTCGAGTTAAGTGGATTTGGATTTCTCGACGGAGGTTACCAGCACCTCTTAGTCATCTGACTTGAAGTTCAATGATAGTTGTTGTTGTTTCTGCTCCATTTTCAGTTTATGTTTCATTAAAAAAACAACCAAAAAACAGCGATTAAAAGCCGTTTTAGCTCAACCAGATGAGAAAAGTGGCATCGGTTGCTAGGTAACAGACATAAAAGTTGATAACCGATGTTGGATTGAGTATTTAGGATTACTAACCTGAGATGGGGTGAAGTAAGATAAGATAGTTAGGATTCACTTCTGTAATACCAAATTGAGAAAAATCATCTCTTAGACTCTTCCTGTGTTAAATTAAGACTTTCTGTAATGTGGCCCCAGGGACCCAAAAGGCCCCTGCTCGGGGGGGTAGTACTTTTCCAAAGTACCGGATATTTTGGGGGGGTGGGGCTTGCTTTACAGTGCGTTTCTGGTTGGTCACTTTAAGTCGAGCATTTTGGGTGTTGTGAATCCGCTTTGCTGCTACTGCTCGTCTCTTTTCTGCCATTGACAGAGTCCCATATTTACTCTAGTCTCTTTCTGGGTCTCTTTCTTTCTCTCTCTTCTCTCTCTTTTATTCTTGATATCATTATAAAATAATGATCATGAGTCCCTGTTCATGTGTCTGTGTTCTTGTTGTCTACATGTGTGCAGCTGTGACTGAGGCCAGCACCCAGACGGAGAAGGACAGCATGTAAATGTTTGTTCCTGTGTTCGTGTTTGACTTATTTTTTTTGCGTTATTATAAAATAAATCCCACAAAAGTGGCAGCTTGTGTCCATCCTGCACATTTACCTGTCAGTAGTTTTGTACTTTTACTTAATCAAGTAGGATTTGGAATGCAGGACTTTTACTTGTAATGGAGTATTTATATTATATAAATTACCAATAATATTAATACTAAGATTAGTTAAACTACATTGGTATAGAAATTTAACATTACAGCAGCACAAGAAGATCAAAGAGGTAGAAAAGAACCGTTATGAGTAGAAACTATATTTACGGTGAAGTACGCTTTGTTGTGTATTTTCTACTTGTTTTTCTTACTGTTTATTATTATTATTATTATTATTCATCATTACAATTCTGTCATAGAATACTGTACATATATCACACTTTCTATTATTATTTCTATTCCTTTATACTTTGTATTTCAGATCTGAATACATTACAATAGAGTACAGTGTAAAAAACAAAACACCATATTATTAGTATTAATGGTGAGAAAAATAATATAAATAAGAAATATAAGAAATAAATCAATGTTACATTTATTATACAGATAAAAGAAATTGTCAGCTGAGTTGGACACTTGTTGTGTCCATGTAAGATCAGCAGGGGGCGCTAAAGCTTCAGGAGAACAAATCCTGCAGCACCTTTTTTTTCTCACAATTAAAAAGGGCTGCTGAAATTCAGGATTTTAAACTCGTGTCATGTCAAAGCTTCTCATCATGTGTGAGTTACAGTGAGGGTACTTCCCTTTCCGCTAGCAGAAGTTACACAGTACGAAGTAAAATGACAATAAGTCAGATGTTTGATATGATAAAAACCTTCACATGATCTTCAGCCTCCTGGTCTCAGGCCTTTGTCTCCAGCTCGTAGGTCACCTGTCTACTGTGGTGTCGCTTTATAGCTTTGTGACACTTGTCATGTTATTGTTAACATGTGACTCTCACATGCTCATTATGGGTTAGCATTTCCTTTTTTTTAGCCACGCTAGCAGCTAATGTTTTGTCATTCCCCCACTTTGATCCAGACTGACAAAAATATCAATAACTATTGGATGGATTGGAAATAAATATTGTACAAACAGTCATGAAAACAAACAAGAAGCGAGCTACAGAGGAACTTTGAGCTTCACTGGTCAGTGTCTCTGAACTGATTAACAAACTCATGTTTACGCCTCAATATCAGCTCTGAGGGGATTCTAGCGGGAGGAAGACTGTCAGTAGTGCAGGAGTTAAAATATTAAGGCATCATAATGGACACACCGCTCAAATCACAAGTTTAAAAATCAGAATCAAATTTCATTTCAAATCTCAGACGTTTTAACTACAGAGGCCTCAAAGTTTTACATCAACGCCACGATCGTCTCACACATGAGCTACCGTCTGACCCGCTGGACACCGACAGCTAGGACGACCGCATTACAAGGAAACAGGCTTTGAAAACATTGGATAAAAAGTCCAGAGAAGAATGTTTTTCCTTTTTCTACAGTCAGTGATGGTTTGGGGCGTCATGTCCTCTGCTGGTGTTGGTCCAAGGTGTTTCATCAAGTCCAGAGACGTTAGAGCACTTCCTGCTTCCATCTGCTGGCAAGCTTTATGGAGATGCTGGTTTCCTCTTCCAGCAGAATAAAACAAGAAAAAAGGTCTGAAATATAAAATTAATATATGAAAGTTTAACTTTTTGATTACAATTAAATTAAAGCTTTTGATGAAATGCTGTCATGCAACAATAAGGTGGCAACGAAAGAGATCGTAGACCTGATGAGCATCAGCAGGATCTGCACCGTCGCTGTGATGCTTGTTCACATGCTGAAGCTCTCTGTCTCACAGAGGCTGCACACTTTTATCTCTGATTAATATTAGTCCCATGAAAAGTTTTAGAGACTCGCCTCAGAGCGTCTGTGATTCAGCGACCTGATAAAACGGTCCCTTTATTCTGTTACTTGAGTTGTGCTGAATCCACAACACTTAATCACTTCCTGTCATTTCACCTCCACTCTCGCTTCCTTCTTCTCTCCCCTCTTATCATTTTAATTAACCTCCCTTATTCTCAGTCTCACTTTCACATTTTATTTCAGTAAAACCCCCGTCTGACTGAACACTTTGCAGTTCCTGTTTCAGCACAACAGGGTGACATTTCAAACGAAAAATGAAATATGTATATACTTTTACTATTAAATTTAACTTTGTGGGTTTTGGCTCGTGGCCTTCAGGGCGTCCTCATAGTGAGACGGTTCAGTTCTCTGTTTCTCAGCTGCCTCTCTGGTATCACGAAACCTTTCTAAATGTCATTTGTGATGTGAGTGTGTGCACACATTTGCAAAGCCCTCTCTTTGCTCCTCTCAGGGACTGAGTACTAAACTTTACTGTTTAGTACTCAGTATTATTAAATGAAGCTCTCACATGCTGGTCTCTAGTTTCAACACAAAAAAAATACACAAAAATATTCCTCAGAGAGTTAATTTAACATTTCAGATTCATTCTGTTTATATCGAGTACACACAGGAATGAAATGCCGTTTCTTACTGGAGCATTATAAAGTGTGTTGTGCAACTCGTTTCAGGAGGATTTAAACCTTATAAGTACTTAAATATGAGCAGCGTCAGAAACATCCAACAGCAGTGGGAGTAATAAGAGTGTACATAACATTACGACCACCTGCTGGTCATAACGTAGCTCTCACTTTTGCCCCCAAAAACAGCCCTGACCCGTCCAGGGTCCACCTTTCCATCAGAACCAGCATCAACCTTTTCAGCAGTTTCACCTATATATGACCACATTTCCACCTACTCAAGCAGAGGCTAAAGCGCCCTTTAACTGCACATCAGCACCGAGAATAAAGTCATTCACACACCGATGGCACGAGGGTACGAAGGGTGCTTTGACACCGCCTTTCCGGTTAGTGGACGACCGCTCTACCCTTTGAGCCACAGCCGCCCCGCGTGCATCATAGAGCCATGGCCGTCCATGACCCTGTCGCCGGGTCACCGCTTTTCCCTCCTTGCACCACGTTTGTTCTGACCACCGCAGACCGGTCTGGAGATTTGGCTCTTTCCAAAGTCGCTCAAATCCTCACCTGCTGCCTGACGGGTCCCACCCACTGACGGGTGACATGGTGACGAGATGACCAGTGTGAATCACTTCACCTGTCAGTGGTCATAATGTTGTGGCTGATCGGTGTACAGTATATTGAGTGGACAGGATGTACATGTGTGACACTGGTTGCAGCTCCTCCTGCCTTGTCCCCTCAAAAAGTCTCCGAATGCACCGAAGTTACTTCACTTTTAAAAACCGCTTTGAAACCGCACCGCCCGGTGTGGTCAAAACGAAAGCATTCAAGGTTATTTTTGCACGGGGTCTTTCATATTGAGCTGTTTGCTCTCTGCACTACTGCTTTTATCATTCGCAGCCTTTATTGGCCTGGTGGGAGATTTCATGTAGGACGCACAACAAGGACTTTATTCATTTGGCCTCTTCATTCATTCATTCATGCGAGTGTCCATAAAGGTCATCATACATCTCTTAAATCCACCCACACAGTGGTTTTCAACCTCTTCTCAGTGTGTGTGTGTGCAAACTCAGCTTGACTAACATCTACCTGATTCTTCTGTTAGCTTTGTTATACCTGGCAGATCAATTTACCCTGTTATCAGTAGCAGTAGGGGAGAGCGGGGGGGTTTGAGCCTGCGGGGAAGTTGAGCCACCCCTTGTTTCTAGGCAGCCATAGACAAAATTGGTCATGTGACCACACAGTTTTGAAGAGTCATCCATCAAAAAACTGTGATTTCTTTATGTTGAAGGAGTCCTGATTCTTGTGTCTGAACATTTACAGACAGGTTTGAGAAACTCTTACGCATGTGTTAGAGCTTTAGGAAGTTACAATATGAGGCTAAACTGTTAGCGTGACGTTACCCACAAACTGCTGGATGACACAAGTTTGTTAAAATAGCATGGACGGCGTAATTTGAGCCAGATATCTGACTGTCATTTAAAATTGCATTCTTATGCATCACCAAAACGATGTGACATTCTGCATTTTAGACCAGAAACCATCATGTCATGCTTCTATAAATGGAAGACAGACAGGTTTCAACTCTTCTTGTGGGTTTGGACAGAGTCCAAGGAGAGGTACAGAATGGGAAGTCCAGACATCAGGTGGGACATGACGATCAACAGGATGGCTTTGAAGTGATAAATTGATGTGAAACAACGAGGAGACACAGCTGCAGTGTTTCACTATCTTAAGTGCAACTGAATGTTGGGACCTGGCTCTGAGTTTGCAACGTTAAAATGCTATTGATGTCCTTACTTACCCCTCATATGGGGCAACTTGAGTCATATTTTGAAACCAGTTTATTTTAGATCCAAATTGATGATTCCCAGTGATGCATCACATCCTAAAAGATGTGTTCATATTTCAGTTGGAAACATCACTGTCATGTTCTCACTTTAGGAGCAGCAGTAGATTCTGATCAGCCAGACTGTGACACAGTGATAATAAAAAGTCTGTTTGTTTTTATTATCAGTTGCTTAAACTTCTCTTTTGTTATCATCCCATTTGGTTTCATTTTACGTTCTGCGTATCTGCACACGCACACCTGACGGCTGAGTCCCACCTGAGCAGGGACTTTATGAAAATATTCCAGAATCCAAAAATCTCCTGTTTGTCTCTTCCGAACGAGGGATTTACCCGCATCGTCTCGTTTTAGTCAGCTGCTCATCCTCAACCAACAACAACACTAAAACCCTGCTGTTACATGAACAATAATAATAATAATATACTGTATATATTAGTACAACAGTCACAGGACATTTCTCTTTCTGCATTGAGTACTAATTGTACCTACATACTTTATTTAAGTAACCTTTTCAGTGCAGTACTTGTAACAGCGTATTATTACAGTGAGGTATTAGTACGTTTATACTTTAAAAGAGAAGAGAAGAAGCTGCTTGTGTTTATACAGTCTATGGTTTACTTGTCTGAAATCAAAGATCTGTTGTTTACAACTTGACAGTCAGTTATTTACTTTAGATATGGATGCCGAAACACAAACTACAAATGTGCTCGGACAGTTAGATGTAGACGAAGACGCTACAAGTATGTGAGGAAGTAATATTCTCTAGTACCATATTAGATCAGCGTGATGATATCTGCATTAATACGCACTCTGTTTTCCTTACATAGAACATTAAGAGGAGGGAAAGTCCTTTGCTTTTGTCACCTGAGTGGAGCAGATGTGGCCAAACAGGTGAGCCAAACAAACTGCAGCGGGACACTCCTACTTCCTCTTCTACAACAATACTCCTACGTTAATTCCTTTATGAAGTAATTGCCTCATAACTTTAGCTTTACAAGGCGTGCAGACACTGTTTATGTTAACTAGAAGGTCACAGTAGAGGTGGAAAGGTATTTTCATTTAGGTATATTTAAAGTTACTTCTACACCACTACATCTCAGAGAGAAATATTGTACTTTTTACTGTGCTACATACTGTATATTTTAAAGAATACAAATATAATAACAGCAGCATTGATGCATCAATAACAATTAGTAGCCTGTATATAAATCATTACATATTTATTATTCTTACATTCTGCATCATGAGTTATTTTACAAAAAGTTTATTTTGATGCAAATCCTTAAATAAAATGTTGAATGCAGGAATCTTATTCTAGTGTATTTCTACACTGTGGTGTTGCTACTTTAACTTAAGTTATAGATCTGAGTATTTCTTCCATGACTGTGCGCAGTACACGCTGTATACAGTACATGCAGTACACATGAACGGTTCCTTTCATACCTGTAACCCAATTATAACAGCTGGTAATGAAAATTTACATAAGCCTGTAACACAAAGAGAAACAATCACACACACAGTTACAACACGTCTTTGTCTTGGGTTTTTCCAGATTCACTTTATCTTTTGTGTGTGTGTGTGTGTGTTATCAGTTGTTATCTCTTCTTGGTGTTACTTCATCCTCCAGTGTTTAATGGCTCAGAGACAAAAAAAGATGTTTGAAAGAGCAGAAAATCCCCACATTATGTGCCAGTGGCAACTTAATTAAAAGCCATATATTTACTGCAGATCTGTATCAGTGGACAGCTGACATGCAGCCGATGTAACGTCCCACTCTGCACACAAAGATGTAGGTTAGTTTTCCCAACACCTTTTCGTTTAATGACCCTTTTAAACAGTTTTTATACGGGTTGAAGGTCGTGACCAGAAAAGTAAAAACACAACAAGTCCTCATAAAAAAAACCCAAATAAAACAGGTTAATAGTCAGGTGTCCCAAAAAGACATGTATTACTGTCTGTCCACTGGAAAAAACATGTACGGGCGTCGGCAAGCACGGGTCCACCGACCTGAAGGGCGTTCTGTTACTCGCATGACGTTTAACACGTGGTAAATGTTATAAACTGGTAGTTTGGTTAGGTTTAGGAAAAGATGGTGGTTTGGGTTAAAGTTAGTACGTCATGTAAGTCATCTACAAAAAGTTATTTAACTTAAAACATGTTGACTTTGACTTTCTTCCACACAGGACTCGAACCTCTGACTACTGAATGAAACCTCCACAGACTTTCTCCTGACTTCTTCTTCCTGTCTCTGATTGGCTTAGCCTGACAATGACATTTTGACAAGATTGTTAGCCGTGACGTGATCCAGTGAAAGTTTAGGCCCCTGAGATGCAGCAGCCACTTTGGTGGATGAAAGAGATGCGAAAGCAGCTGACAATCCAATCACAGTGAACCTTTGCTGTGGTTTAAAGCCACGCTCTGAAGAGAATGCTGCGACTTAACATAAGAATAACACCAGATCAGTGAACAAAGGATCAGTGCTCATCAGACCAGATGAACCAGGCGGACGCTGGTGGTCGTTGACAAAAATTCATTAATGAGCGAAGGAGTTGCTACTGTGAACAAATGATCTGAATTTAGAAGGATTTATTACAATTTTGAACTAATCTGAAGAAGACAACAGAACAACGACTTCCTGTTCTTCCAGCGAGAGCTGCGTGTGAAACGTCATCATCAGGCTGAGCCAATCAGACGCAGAGTAGGGCGGGTGATTCGTAAATTTACTTTTGCTGCTGCTTAGTCGACCAGTTTTTTCTGGAGAGGCCGTGCTGGAAAAAAAGCAAACATCAGAGTAAAGTCTGAAAAATAAACAGCAGAATTTGTTCTTGTTTTGTTTTGACTGTCCTATGAATCGTCTCAGGTTCTCTCATTATTATTTTATTTATCAGGTGTAATCTCGTCTGAAATAACGGATAAAAAAGACAAATATTTACTGTTAAATGTTTATGTTTTCTTCTTCTCTATTAAAGTTTTATAAAGATAATAGAACAAAATGATCCACATGTTGGGAAGATAAATAAACACACATATTTGAAGTACTTGTACTTTACTTGAGTCTTTCCTCTTCATGCCACTTTGACTCCACCACAGTTCAGAGGGAAAAAATATTCTTTATACTTTACTACAAATATCTGACAGCTTTAATTACTTATTTCTAATTATTTTCAGAACCTTTACAAACTAATCAGCAGAATAATCTACAATGATTATAATGATTAGTTGCGATGTGTCATCATACTTTACTGGTTTGGCGTTTACATGGTTCATGAGAAATAATAGTTTAATAACAGTAATGATATAATGATAGTGTAACAGTCACAGTGGACTTTTACTTTTAACACTTTAAGTACATTTTCCTGATTATACTCACATACTTTTACTTAAATAACAGTTTCTATGCAGGACTTTCCCTTGTAACAGAGTATTTTCACAGCCGACCATTAGCAGTACTTTTACTTCCTCCACCCTTTGTTATAACAACCACGGGTCTCATAGCCGACGCCCACAGCACTCTGAAAGTATTACAAAGGTACACACAGAGAGGTAATTTCATCAAAATGCTAAGGAAAAGTGAAAACATCGATGATGCAACGCGTGAAAAGGAAAATGAAAAACGGCTGAAGACTTGAGTAATGTTGTGGTTTCCAGAGGAAAGCTCTGGAGAGTACAACCATCTGGAAACGAAACGCTGTAAAGCCCACGGAGAGAAAAGGAAGGAGGCAAGGAGAGAGAGAGAGAGGGAGGAACTTTTTACCGGAAGGTTTCGTCACTCGAAGAATTTCCCTGAAGCAGCAGAAAAAGCCCGCAGGCAGCAGCTTCCCTTTCACACTAACAAACAAACGTAATGGACATGACTTCATGCACTTCAGTATTCCTAATGGGAACTGAGACCACTTGCTTTTAAATAATTAGAGTTCTACACTTCCTGGTTTATGACGTCTAGGGTATCAGTATATGAGACTTTTGTACACAATATTTTGACTCCTGTAGTGTTGGAGAATGACAATATTGTGGCAAATGCAGGCCTAAAGTAGGATATTATATCATACATGTGTGGCTGAAATTAAGTTTATCCCTCCCTGGTGGAAGAACAATCTCCTGTTAATCAAAGTCTGTCAGGCCAGCGCGCACTGTGGCAGATAAGATAACACCCTGTGGCTTCTCAGCAGATGGCCTGTTATAAAAACGACCCATTATTAGATTTTCATCATGTAATTAATGAAGACAAACAGCAGCAGATGGTGCTGGTGGCAACTCTATAGACTTTTTTTTATGTTTTCAAATAAACCATTGATTCTTGTGCGTCATACTTAATATCTAACACATTTCATATTTAAAACCGAGCCTGAAGCCATAGATAGAAAGATAGATAGACCAGACATTGGAGCATAACAACTTTAATACGTTGAATATAGCCTACTGGAAGCTGTACTATGTTAGTGTCCTGATATATATTATATTTACTGTAATAAAGAACAAAAGGTGTAAAATATTCTATACCTCGTTTCATAATATGCCTTCATGCCTCTTGACCCTGAGTTTGTTTTATACACTTCTAATAAAACTAACCTAATCTATAGCATTTTAAATCAGTGGTTCCCCAACTTTTTCACGCCAACGACCCCTAAACTGACCACAGATGTTGTCTCAGGGTCCCATCTGATGTTTCATTACAGAAACTGTATGAAACCCACAACCAAAATAGTCACACATTCTGTGACTGTGTTATTTATGAATGGATTTATGGTGGAAATAATGTTTCTACCTTGTTTGCTGGAGACCCCTGGAGACCCCTCAAGGACCCCACTTTGAGAACCACTGCCCTAATATTGTGTTGACAATCATTAAACGTCCGTTAACGGGTTGAAGCTTGTTGATTTCATCTGTCTCCGTGTTTTCAGAGTCGGTAAGTTGTTGTTGTTATTTTACTAAACTTACAGAAAGCTTTGTATATTTAAATCTAAGCCTGCTGTCAAAAACAAGCCAAAAAGTGAACATAGAGAGTAGAGCTAGGAGCATAACAACCAAATATATAATATATAATAATCTGTAGAGAACTTTTCAAAAATAAGTTACAAAGTGCTTTAACAAGTGCAAAGACAATAATACCCAAGAGACAATAATACCAAAACAATACAAGATAAAAGCATGAAAACATTGAAAAGACTAAAATACACGTTTAAGATAAATATAAAATTAGTAAAATAGAATAAAATAAAAGGGATCAAATAAAGTCAAAATAAAGATATCAACTTTTCTTGTTTTTATGTTGGTCTCTTCAATTGTTTCTACATTTATATTCAGTTTTTACTTGTATTGGGCTTAATCTGTATGTGCTGTTTTAATCCTTTTACCTTTTTAGGTGTGACATATTACTATCTGTCCAGTGACAGCAGATGTAAAGTAGCCTTTTGGCCAATTCTGGCACATTAAACATTTATTTATGTGTTGTTAATGTGCATTGTCCCTGTTAAATAAATAAATATTATACCTTCATGTCTTTTGTGTTTGTTTTGTACACGCTACATATAGCCTGATGCAAGGGTTTTCAAACTTTTTCACCTTAAGGCCCCCTAAACGGACCCCCATCCGATAGGATTTTGTCCCAGGGTCCCCCTACCTCTGAGGATTTTTGCTTTTAAACCTGTGATCCAAGTAATCACACATTCTGTGATTGTGTTACCTGAGGATGGAATTATAGGCTAAATAACGACAATAAATGAATCTCCTTTTTGCTGGGGACCCCCTCACTTTGAGAACCACTGCTTTTAATAACAGGTAATATTGTAGAGACAATCATTAAACTCCCCTAAACTGTTCAATGCTTTTATTATGACCCTCCATCCGGGTAACTTTGACGCACAGGACGTCAGGAGCAGAGGGGGCGGAGCCAACCTGTTGAATACCCGAAGCGCGTCCGTTTCCCAGAGCAGATCAGTCCGCCCGCAGAGAGACGAGCCGCCGCCGGAGACACACTGTGAAGAAGAGACAGCGAAGCCAAAGTGGACAGATCCTCTACTGGACTAACGTTTTATATCCGGGGACACGAATCCGCTGCGGAGCAACAGAACCCAGAACCTCCAGAACCGGTCCAGACTTAAAACCTCGAGCTTAAAGTTTCAGCTTTTTATTCTTAAACTTAAGCGAAAAGGACAAAACCATGTTCAGCCTCTGCCTCGTGCTGGTTTTATCTGCCTCCGTGTTCTCAGAGTCGGTAAGTTGTTGTTTTTTATTTTATTTAACTAAACATTTAAAAAAAAAAAAAAAAAAAAAAAGGTTTTTATGTGATTAAACTTTTTATTTTGTTGTTTGTTTGTTTGTTTGAAGCTAGCTTAAAGTTCTGCTGCTAGCTTGTTTTGTATTAACGTTCATCAGCTTTGATTCGGTTTAATGTTTTAAAACGTCTCACGGAGCTTGTTTGTTGTTGTTGTTGTACAAAGTTGATTACAGAGCCTCGGTGTTGTTAGCCAGCTAGCCTCGCTGCTGAGGGTTGGGGGGGGGGGAGACTCAGGCATCCACAGCCTGCTGCCATTATCCCTCATGGGGCCCAGATGAAGGGGGGGGGGGGGTCCTGCCTCTGAGGGGCCAGCCTCTGGGACACTGCTCTTTTTACATGGAGGACTCTCTTTTTATTTTATTTCTATTTATTTATCAGGAAAAGTTGCCCCCCTCCCGCCCTCTGATTAAACCCAGGTTGGCACATTAGATCTCCTGGTGGTGTTGCTTCTGGCTGTGATTTGGTGCAGAAATGTATTTGTTCTGATTTGGAAAGTTTATTTGTGCAACAAGGTATTTCAAAGTGCTTTTACATAAATCAAAAAGCAACATAGGGGTAATATAGAGAGAGAGAGAGAGAGATATAAACAGGACAGGAAAAGTTAAGATATTAATCTAAAGCCATACATTTGATTAAATAAAAGTGTTTTCAGACGATCTTCTGGGAGTTTGTACCAGAATCAGGTATTGCCAGGTAGATTTTTTCCCCCTACATATGAGTAATTTGCCTGGTTATATATTTGGTGCTTATCAGTACAGATAAATAAAGAGTGCAGTGTAACGTCAAACAATTGCAGGTATATGGAGCATAACGGCTGAACGCTGCCTCTCCATGTTGTCCTACTGAAATCCTTTTTTTCCAGGGAGCCGCTGATGCGTTGAGGGGTGTGATCGAGTTGAAATGGTGTCTTGCTGTGTTGTGAAAAGCAAAAGCCTGACTTAATGCCAGAAGAATTTTAAGTGCAGAGCAGCGTCACTGAACTGGATGACGCGTACGAATGTGATTTCCCAACGACTTGAGGTTTTTCCCGTCTGTAGTTGTTTATCAGGAATGATCTTCTCCTGATTTGTTGTTCTGTGAAACACTAAACCCCCTCCACTTTGAGTGGACTTGTCCTGTGGATCAATGATCCCGCGGTACTTGAGCCTTAAGAGACACTTCTGTGGTTAAGATACTGGAAATAGTTGAAACATCCACTTTATGTCTTTCAAAACTACTAAACCATACCATAAAGGTGGATTCAGGAGCACCCGAAGGGGCTGTGGGGGTCCGACAGACAGAAAAAGGTTAAGAAACACTACTGTTGTTTTATTTTTCTGCCACCCACGCCTATTTTCTTCATCAACTGTGAAATGTTTGTTGTTGAAACACCTGATAATATCGCGCTCTAGCCAAAGGAAAGAATTGCTGTGTGAAGATGGTGTGTGTGCCTTTTTTTTAGGAGAACAGTGTCCATGTGTGAATGCGGAGATGATTATCGTCCGTGTTGGACTCATTTATCTCGACATGCACCGACTTGCAACAGAAAGTTTGTTCAGTAGCTTTTCTTTGTGCCTTTTTTTTTTGTTATTCAGAAGCTGGAGACAAGAACGGGTCATTAGGGATAAACCTGTCATTATTATATGTTTGAGCTCGAGTTAGTGCCCGTCAGTTTAAAATAAAGTCATTATTAAGTAAGATTAACGACCCAAAGGTGATTATTTTGTGTGCTTGAGCTTAAGTTGGTGAACTTTAGCCCACATCTCTTTCTGTTCCTCTGAAACTTTTCCCCCGCCGCCGCCGTTCACGCCTAACCTCATATTCTACATATTTAGAGAACCTGTTTTTTAATACTGTAGGAAAGGGGGGTGCTGATACAGGCTGTCAGGATGCCACCCACACACAGACACATGCACCCCCCCACCCTCCTCCCAGTTAGCCCAGTTGGTCGGCACAAATGGTGTGAATGGGTGAACAGCAGTAACACCCCGACTTTACGAGTCATTTCCGGGTGGAGCGCATGCCTGAAATACATCTGCTGTACTTCAACCGGACTACAGTGAAAACGTGCATCAGTGGTCCGCCTTTTAGGCCGCTTCCTGTCACAAGCGGGCGACCCGCACGCCGTTGGTCAGGTCCACCTCGCCTTTTACTGTCTGTTACCTCAAAGCCATGTAGCTCCTGCGTACTCACTCGCCCTCTTCTTCCTTTTAATTTTTTTTTTTTTCCCCCTCTGGAATGTGACCTTTGGTGACCTTGAACGGCCCTCGTGGGGATTTTGCACACTTGGAGGGATCTCAATAGGGCCCTGGGGCCTCTTCATAAGGGCCAACCCTTTTCCCCTAGCCTAGCGTGGGCACAGCGTTCCCAGCAACACATGCTCAGTTCCTACCTTTTTTGGGTTGTGGTTTGTGCTCCTTTAACGAGCCGTTACCCTCCAGATTTCGGGTATTCTTTGTTCAGTCTTTACCCCGTCTGTTCCCGTCCGTTTGTTCGCCGCCTCTCTGATCACTTATCATTCCTAGGTGGGCCTTTCTCTTTCTTGTTTTGCAGCACTTTCCCTTTGATGGACACTTAAGCCTCTGAGCTATGACAATCCTTCCCTCCTCCTCCCTCCCCTCAAGCCTTTTCTTCTCCCTGCCCACTGAGGTCCGTACTGGTATGTGGGTTTGGCGTTCCCAGCTAATCGATAACAATGATCTGCTACCTGACAATAGAGGCTTTTTATTTTGGGCGGGGGGGGGTGGGGGCCCACAGGCATGACTGGAATGTGTTTTTATCAATCGACAGGAGTTGGCCGGCCGCCAAAGAGACGTTTTCTGATTCTAGGAAGCTTCATTTACTGCTAAGTTTATTTTTAAGTCCGACCATTTTGATTTCCATCAGATATGTTGAGCCGTGGCCGAAGCCTCGTTTGCAGTTTTATCAGTTTGATAAAGAGAGGCCAAGCTAAACAAACTTTGGTTTTTTTTTTTCTTCTTTTTTTTTTCTCTTCTGTTGACCTCAGCATTTTCTGCCCGTGTATGGAAACAAGTCCTTCACGACGGGGCTCTTAGGCAAAGGTGAAAGATAAGAAAGTGAACTGTTGCTCTGATTGTTTTGTGGTTTTCATTTCAGTTCGACGTGTCAAAGCACCTTTTTAATTCACCAAATGTGCCACTGCGGTTGTTAATCAGGGTTGGATAAAAGAAATCCTCTTTGCTCCGGAGTTAATCCACGTCTCACCACCAAAACCAACCTCAGCTTGTTGCCCGCGAAGCCTCCGGCGCTCCAGAGTCCATTTGTTATATATCTTGTTGGAATGTCGCTGCTGGTTTTGCATTTAGCTCCCGATCATTTGCACGAGAATGAGCCGGGTCTCTTTTGCATGACGGGGTGCGCTGAATGCCTGTGCGGTGAAAAGAGCGCCGGGGAAGGGAGGGCGCATGATAAATAGTATCACTAGGATGCAATAATGGTTCCTGCATTGCTGTCCGCTGGTCTATAAAATCCCTTTTGGGGCCGAGGAATGTTGGCTCAGAGAGCGAGAGGAGGTTTTTGTCCTTCCTGTCCATGATGGAGAGCAGTCGAGGATCTGATTCCCTCCTCACCCCCCCTTTTTCAACCACTACATATTCTGGCAGTTGTACCGGGAACTATATGAATACATTTAGGGCACAAGTCGACCATACCCCCCCCCCCTCCCTCCCCCCCTTATGGTTATGACTTTCATCCAGCTTTTGTGGACACTTTCTAGTTAAACATAGCCTGGACCCCAGACAGCAGCTCAACCAGGGCTGCGACGCCCAATTAATGTCAATATTGGTTATAATCTGACGCTGCTTTTATAAATGACGAGGGCTATTTGAAGTCTTCAAGTTGCTTTTTTTTTTTTTTTGCCTGAACAACTGCTGCAAGTCTTCACATTTAAGACGCTCAGCCCGTAACACGTTTTTTGCAGATGTAATGTCTGACCTGATTTCTGTTTGTTTCATGAACAAATTGTGGAACTTTAAAGGCCTTTCATCAAATCCATTCACGGCCACGTTTTAACCCCCCATAACTAAATTAACTGACCCAGCTGCACGCTCTTCTTTATGTAGACAGGCTGGGAAACGTGCAGCTTAACACGCCACTTCTGCCGTGGCCCTCCAAAAAATATGGAGGGCCACGGCAGAACATGGAATATGAGCCTTGCTATGTTTCCACTGGGGAAATGTATCAGCGAGGCCGTTTGATGTCTCGGTCCTGCAGCCTCGGCTGTCCCAGGACGCCCCGTCAGACTCTGACAGATGGTTGTTCCAGGCCCGAAGCCAGACTGTTAGCAACTCTCAGCGCTGATGCACTCGCTCCTTCCCCCCCCCTCCCCCCCCCCCCCCCCCCCCACACACACACACACACAACCCCTCCAAGCAGAACAGATGTATCTGACTTTAAAAGTGGAGAGCGAGCGCATGACATGTAATAATCAAAATGCAGCAGCAGCCCAGGGCCGGGCGGCGAAGTCAGATGTCCCAATAATGCTGACTTAATATCTGTAATGTGATTTAGACTTGATTGTGTTTTAGGGATGTTGACACCTTTTTTTTAGAAGATGAAAGACTTCAGAGAAACAGGGTTGTTTGTGCGCTGTAAGATTAGATGAGTATGACCTGCTTTTATTTATATGGACCACAGCTGCAATGATTAGTCAATTAATCAAACCACAGAAAAGTAGTGGCAGCTGTTTTCAAGCAAACGTGCTCAATATTCTGATTTTTAACGTCCTAAATGTGAAGTTTTGCTGCTGTTCTTCATCATATGTGATACTAAATTAAAAGTCTTTAGGTTTTGTTGACTGTTTGGACCTTTCAGCGTGGCCTCTGAGAAACTGATGGGCCAGTTAATCGCAAGAGTAACCGATAATGAAAATAATCAGTACTTGCTGTCCTGATCTGGACTTTTAGACTTTCTACTTTAACATTACAAACACTCCGCAATGTTTGTGTGTCTCAGACGTTTGTGAACGCAGTGTGTCTGTGTGAGTGACGCCGTGCTGAGGCATGTAAGCATTTCATTTACTGGTGACAGAACGGTTTCTTCTTGATTTAACGGTTTTGGTGGTGGTTTCTGCAGCTCCTCTTTGGTAAAACCCTCGTGTGTTTTAAGCAGAAATCTTGTGGCGTTCTCTGGAAATTTTACTTCCCGCAAACAAAAACTAAATTGACTTCATTTTCTGTTTCAGACTTGTCTTTTGCCATTTACAGTAGACACACACAAACCCCAGAGATGATAGAGTAGACTTTCAGGAGGTATGAGGGCTTCCCCTTATTCAGGCGTCCTTCCTGCCGAGCATCTCTCAGTAATACAGTACCTCTTTGATGTGGTGTGTGTGCAGGTAATGTGTGTGTGCTTCTGTGTCACTTTGTGTAGCACAGTGTGTGTGAGGTCTACCTCTTTGCATTAGACAGTCCATGTGTGCACCACACTCAGTAACACTGTTGTGCACTGTTTATATCTTAAATTGTAACGGAGAATTCTGTTTTAATAGTTTGTGCATAATTCTTTTGCACAAATCAGCAACTATAGTTTTGTAAACTTCCATGTAAGAAGGGAAAAAGTTGCAGGAGGTTTGTCCCACTCGAGCAGCGCTGTTACCGAAACCATTGCAGGGAGGTGTGTCAAACATCCCCAAATCAGCAGTCCTCCTCCTCGGCGGCGGCGGCTTGGCCCCAGCTCCTCATTGTGTGCCTGGGCTCCGCTGTAGAGAAGGGAGGAATGTGATGGCTGGCTGAGTAGCTGAGGTCTTGGCTGCTTCGCTGACCCACACCGAGACACACATTCCTCAGTCTGCCAGACTCTGCAGCAGCAGCACACACAGCTCCATTCAGGCTAGCGCAGATGCTAACTCGCTAATCTGGGGGTTTAATCTTTTTATTTTAAAGGAACATTTTTGAGAAATATGCTTATTCGCCTTCTTGCCAGGAGTTGGACAAGATGTACACAACATGTGCAGCTACAGCCAAACAGGCTAGCTGTTCCCACCTGTTACCAGTCATTATGCTAAGCTAAGCTACCTGGCTGTAGCTTCGTATTTGCAGCATTAGTGGGATCAATCTTCTGCCTGATTTTTACAGCTGCAGCGATTAATCACTTGGTCCACTACTAAATTATCAACTAATATCAGTAACTGTTTTGAAAAACAATCATTTTGAGTCACTAAAACTTCTCAAATGTGAATATTTTCTGATGTCTTTGCTCCTGTATGACATTTTATGGACCAGACAACTAATCAAGAGAATTATCGACAGATTTATAGATCATTAGTTGCCGCCCTACTGATTTCTACAAGCAATAAAAAATTAAATGGATCATTAAGACGTATATCTGAAGTTTTATTATAGTAAAGATGAATTGACAAGCCGGTCAGCAGTGTTTCTTTAACTTGGTGCTAGAGCCGCAACTAATTATTTTCATCATCAATTAATCAACCCGCAATCTTAACTGTCCTAAAACCAGTTTACTGTAAAGTTTTCGATTTATCAGAATAGTTGCTGATTCATTTTAGTATTTTAATCATCACTATATCATAATATTCACTTGTTTCTTTGTGTTCACGTGGCGGCAGAAGCCAGGCAAAGTACGCAGCCGCCGCCTCAGCAGGTTAATCAGTACCAGAAATGTAAAACCAAAAGAAACTCCTTTCTCTTATTCATAATGTGACTGCGTCTTTTGAGAGTCTGGCCAGCTCACGCATTAATATGTTGCTGGAAGAAGTTTACAGATTAACCAGCAGCATAAAGAGATCTCTCAATCGGGCTGTGATTAAACATTGCTGCTGCGTTAATCAATGTCAGAAGAAAATTAACTTTTAAAACTAAACATGAGACCTGCTCACTCCGTGTCCGGCGTCCTTCTCAATTTAGGAAATTGCTCTAAAATAATTGGCAAACAAGCACAAAGGGCCCCTTTTTGTTTTTTTGTTTTTTTAAATTAAGCTTAAGTCGGGGTTGCTTACTGGTTATTATGAACTGAAAAGTGCGCTGATCCACAGCTATGAAGGATAAGGAGTCTTCTCTCGGACATGAATTGAAGTCTTTGTGGCTGATCCTTCTCTGTGAATGAAGGGACATTCTCACGTGTCCAGAAAACCCCTTGAAAGTAGTCGGTTGTTTACTGGCACGGTTCACTCCTTTTCTGGATTTCATGCTTTTATTAAACACTCAGTTGATTCGTCTTGGATGAATATTTCCTGTTTCCTGCCGTTTAAAGCCCTCGAGGCGATCTTCCAGCCGATAATGACTCCTCTGCTGCTTTTAGCATCTACTCTATTGGCCTGTAATGTCTTTTGATCCAAGGCGGCGATAAGCTCGACCTCAGGGAGCAACATCAAAGAGCTGGAAGAGCAGGGAAGACCTTAGAGGGGCATAGCTTCTGTTAGAGACACGCAGCAGGCATCCGGTCCTGGATTTGGAAATGGAGGGGGGTGGGAGGAAGTGACCAATAAAGGCCATTACCATAAGACCTCGGACGCTCCCTCAGGAGGCGCTCATCAAAACTCAATTAGGCTTATCAGCGGAGACTGAGTCAACACAGTCTGCTGCACAGCTGGCCCCTCTGTGCAGCTTCTGTCAGGACGGGAAGTCAGACAGAAAACGGCCGGGCAGGGTCATTGTCGAAGTTGAATCACTCACTTTACTGAGCAATGTTTGTGTTTGAGATAAAGAAACAACAGCCCTGATTGACTCAGCCGAGTTCATCGTGTAGGTCGTACCAGCCCGACCTCTGTCTGGGCGTAGCGGGGATCAAGGCGTGGGCCGTGGTGCACGTAGGTGGAACCGCTTGCTATAGCTCGAGACCCGGCGTAGGTAGGGGGAATCTAGAGCTCGGCTGCGAGAGCAAAAGTGCAAATGTAGGTGTGTGTGTTTTATGTAAAGTTGGTTTCGGCAGGACTGTGTGTAGGAGCAGCAGCAGGGCTCTGATTTTTAAAACACGGCGTGCAAACTGGACCATCTTTTATGAGTCTACCAAAGTAACGAGCACGTCTGGAAACCCTTAACTCCTGCGTCTGCAAAGGTTCACCTCACCTAGGCGTGTGTTTTGTCCTTTAGTTACGTCAGTGGTCAGAAGTGCACCTTACAAGCAGATCAGGCGGCACAATGCGTGGTGCAAATCCGGCTGGTTCAAGTATCACCCAGCAGGGCGAGCGAGGGAGGGAGGGAGGGAGGGGGGGAGGGGGAGAAGTTGCAAAACAGGATGGGAAATGGAGGGCGTGAGATGTGGAGAGGGAAGGAGGTGGCAAAGACAAGGAAGGAGGGGAAGGGATCTTAAGGAAGACTTGTATTTCAAACCCACATCTTCCATTTGTTTGTTTTGGCTCCTGAGTGAATCTCCGGCCAAACGTGGCAGAGCAAAGAGGAATAAAACAGTAATTGTGTTTCCTTGAAAAAGGTCACGAGGCGTTGGGAGACCGCGAAGAATAAGGAAGCACATTCCTGCGTGCTGGTGTTCCTTGTCTGTCTTTTCAGACGCTGCGCCTCCTCCTCCACGCCGCCGTGTGAATGGAACAGATGCCTCTCCCTGCGTCGGCAGATGGAGGGATTGTTTCCCCCCCCACCCGGTTTAATGAAGGGAGGCCGCTGGAGGCTTATCCCCGGTTACCTTGGTCATTGATACGCTCTTGAGGAGTCCGCTGGCATTGTTTGGCGTCAATAGAAGAGGACAGACCCGAAGGCCGGGTGGCGGGTGTCTTAACGGGCTGCCTTTCAGAGAATGTGGGGAACTGGGGTGGGGGGGGGGGGGGGGGTGTCAATGTTGAGACAGGCAGGATAAACCAGGACCGGGCAAGAGGCTACACTGAGGGGTGAAGTGTGTGGAGAGAAAGGAAACAACCCCCTCCAGACCAGTTAACCAGCTGAACACGAGATGCTCCTGAACAAATGTTAATTATCTTTGACACACTTTATGAATATAATAAAATAATCAACACTTATTTATGACTAAAGCTGGAACGATTATTTTCCCTTTGATCCAGTTAATCTGCAGCTTCATTGCCAAACACGACCTCCGGCTGCTTTTGCCTGAGAATTTGCTGCTTTTCTTTTTAGTTAGCAGATTATTTTGGGGGGGGGGGGGGGGTTTGGACTGTTTGAAGAATAAATAATAATAATTAAAATAAAATAATTATCGCAAAATATTTTTGCTCTAAACATAACAAATGTTGAATTAGTTTTTTATATTTGATTTGAATCCTGACACTTAAAAATATTAAGAAAATTTTGTTGGGGGGGGGGGGGACTGAAAAAAGATTTTACTTTAATTTTCCCTCATGTATATTTGTTAAAAAGATTGTTATCATAATAGTTTTGAATGTTCTGCCTCAGATCTGTGAAGCGATCCACTGTTTGGCATGGAGCGTTTGTTCATGACCATAAAGAGAAGTTTAAACCACAGTTAGTCCGTACGTTGGCTTTCTTTGTTCCCTTGACATGGCGCTTTAATTGACATCATGTGGGGTTAAATCTGCTGTTTATGTTTGTCGGATGTGGACGTCACGTGGCTGTGACACGGCGGCGAGGCCAAACGAGCTCTGCAATTAAGAGGCTTTCATTAAACAAGGAAGCGCTTTCATCAGTTGTTCGACGAGTCCGACCTTCGCGGTGGACCAGACGATGAAAAGGTCGTCTGCAGCGATAACTGTTGGAAGGCTTAATGAGAGCAGGAATCATTGTGTGGGTTTGGAATAAAGATGCAGACAGACACACAAAGGAGGATTGAGGAAATGCCAATATTTTCCTTCAAAACAGAGAGCTGAGCTCCATTACTGCTGCAAAATCAGATGAGATGCTCGACACGGAGTGCATCACTGCCGCAAACAGAAATATTGCTGCCCTCTTCTCTCCATTAAATCCATTTTGGTCAGCTGGAACTCTTTTTGGTTTGGCAGTGCTCCACATCCGGCTGCTTATCAGCTGTTGCACATTAGGCCGAAATGAATGAGGTTGTGAATCACTGATGGGAGGACAAAATGGTGACCCTGCTTGGCTCGTAGGTGGCTTTTTAAAATGGCTGACAAATAACCAAACCTGAAGCAAAGAGGGGTTTAGTTTTGTTCTTGTTTTCTTTGCTCTGGAGTAATGTAGGTGTCGCTGTAATGGACACGCTCCTGGTTTTCTCCTGAAAACGGCGGTTAGCAGCAGAGATGGTAATCATGAGCTTTCAGGATCTCCACATTCTCAGAAAGGCTTTTGTTGAGCCCTCATGCGTTTACTGTACATGAAGGATGTTGTTGTTGTTCCTGGAGTGATCAGGTTTCAAGGATGGTGGGTTAGCCTGTGTGTGCTCTGCTGTTTGCCCATTACGTTACTGCGTTAGGGTTAACGTGAGGGTCACACAGCCAGTGAATCTCGCCTAACGTGTACATTTATTGTCGGTCTATAAAACAGAATTAATACATAATCACCCAGATGTTCCTGGTTTTTATTACAGTTGTTGACACTAAAGTCTCTTGTGTTTAAAGTCCAGTCCCTGCTGGGTGGATCTGGGCTCAGCAGACAGACAGGCCCTCTTTCAGGAGCTGATTTCCATGTTGACTGTGTTACATAACCACTGCTCAGACTGTCCTCTGCTTTTGTCTGGGCCAGTCTGCGCTGGTTTGTTTTGTTTGTACAGTAACTTGAAGTAAAACATCCAGAGTCTGCGCTCAGACTGTCTCGCTGTCCTTCATTCTGTCATCTATTGTTTATGCTTATTATTTTTTTTTTTCTTAAACCACTCCTATCACAATCACTCTTTTAATATACAGAGCTTTCAGATGTATTCATAAGTGCGAGGAGAGACGAGATGCATGTGAGATCCAAGAGAAGACAACTAGACGACAGCTTTTTTTAATATGCAGACTAGGGTTTGTTAATGTTTACAGTGAAACATCGGGATGGACGATGGCATCGTCTATCGGCCCGACGCTAACGCGCGCTGCCGCCAGCTGGACACGAGCTATGTGCTTATTGTCAGTGTTGCATGCGAGTTCCCTAACATTACGGTAGATCGCCCTTAGTCTGTCAAAATGACGCACCGGCCTTCAGGTTTCTCTGTTAATAAATTTAAGTCGGTGACCCTGCGCCCATCACCCTGTAGGGGTTTTAATGTCTTCAGGCTGTCATGGCACGTATGAGACTTCCACTGCTCTGTTGTTGTGGGAGCGCTGTTCTCGAAAACATTCCTGGACTGAGCTTGTTTTTGTCCAGGCAGACGGGGACTTGGCCTGGATCCCGTCCTTGGCTTTGCCTCCTGGGAGAATATAGTAAAGGCTGAACATCTGATAGTAAATTCAGCGGCTGCCATCATTACTTAACCGTAACAAAACTCCCTCGGCTTTTGATCCTCCGGTTCCTCCTCCGCCTGGCTGAATAAACCTGGCCTGTTGGGACGGGTCTCAGTGCGCCTGTAAGACTGTACACAGGGCTGCAAATGGTCTCACCGTGGGGGGGTTTAAAGGTCAGGGGCGGCCAGGAGGAAGGTGTTTATTGACTCTCCGGAGGTGAACATATTGGCTTTTCTGGGTATAGAACCTGTTGTCTTTCTCTTAGCAGACAAACTGAGTGGAAGTCAAAGTGGACTTTTTTCGTTTGTTTGTTTTTTAAACTCAAAAGCAGACAAAAATATTTCTTCATCCAACAAGGCCGTAAACTGTGGCGCAGAGGTGTGGGGGCCAAAACCGCAGAGATAACAACATGCCTCAGGAATGATGTAAGAGATTTCAGTGGCGCACATAATGGAATAAACCGCCGGATCATCTGAATGATTCCTGTGATGTGACTCAGTGGGCTTGTTCCAGCACGCCGCCGCAGTCGACTTCCATCTGAGCGGCGGCGAGGAAATGAAGAGCCAGTAGTCAACCATTATGGGGTTTAGGATTTAGGCACACACACAGGATCAGGACTCCCCCCCCGTGTCCTTGTAAAGGGTTTAAATGAGGACATAATAGAGCCCTGATTCCTCTCCAACCAGCAGCACTTCACTCCCAGTTGCCCGGGGGAGACGGTGGAGGAGCTCAACTACATATACTTAGAAAGAAATTAAAATTATTTGATTAGAAAAATTTATATCCACGTATTTGTATTAAATACGCATTAAACTGGTGTGATGTTGATCTTTTATATGTGTAATAAGCCACCAGCTGTGATTAACCTACCTGTAAAACCACCTGTGGAGATGGAGAGTAATAAAAGTAATAGGTTAAGAGTTAAAGCATTCACCTTTTTAAGGGTTGCAACTAAATCTTATTTTCATTCTATTCAATAATCTGTTTCTCAATTAGTTGTTTGGTTTATAAAAATGTGACAAATGTCGATCAGTGTTTCCCAAAGATATTCAGTTTACTGTCACAGAGGAGCAAAGAAACTTAAAATATTCACATTTAAGAAGCTGGAATCTAAAGAAAAATGACTCAAACTGCTTAATAAATTATCAAAATAGTTGACAATTAACCGGTTATCCGATTAATCGTGATCAACAGTGAAGAAACTGACCTGAACATTGACAGTTCAACTGCATTTATATCTGTGTCCACTTTTGTAAAATGATCAGAGTTAAATAACATAAAGAGTCTTTTAAGAACCCGTTGGGAACATTAATATGTATAAAAACTGCTCTGGATGTTCTTTTGAAACTGTTCATTTGTCTTTAAACAGAAACCATAATGAAAAGGATTAAAGGGGGGAGGGTGAATTTTAAAAACAGAAGTCAGAAAATGTAATTAGGCGAACACACGGCGTGTTTTTTTTCCCCCTCTTCAGCCCACCTTGTTGCTTCAGAGCAGTAAAATGGCCGCCCCTTGTTTGAAGCCCTTGTGCAGCCACAATGGGGCCCCTCCTCCTGCTCTCATAGGCTGCTTTTTAGAGGCAGAGGCAGAGAGGATTACCTTCAAACACACACATCGTTACCATGCCAAGTATTTGAGAACACACACAATGTGTGGAGGCTCAGCTACCCCTTCAGCATTAAGACCCCTCGCAGATGGAAGTGATTTAGATGGAGAACTCATGATGTCAACAGGGGAGAGTAAACGAGGATGTTGTGGGAAACCCAGGCGTCTTTCCAGTGTGTGATTTGTGGTTCGCTTTTGGTCTCAGTAAATAGAAGGTCTCAAGTAGAGAGGGCTCTGTTTCTGCTCTCCGGTGTCTCGAGTCTTCGTTCAGTGGCGTCTAAACAAAACCCCATCGATCGACCGCCTCCTATCGCACAGCGTCACGCCGCCAGTGTGTCTGCGTGTGATTGTTTTTATTTTTCCAATCAGGCCCGGTTCAGCAGTTAAAGGTGACGTCGATCGTGGAAGAAGAATCGGTTTCATTGATTAAAGGCCACAGCCAGGGTGCACAATGTACCTTTTTTTGTCAGTAGATCACTATTTTGTTTTGGGGCTGGTGAGTGAAGCCAATCCTGTGTGTGCTAATTTTGCACCCTGGCTACAGCTAGTGATTCTGATAGTTTAATCTGTCGCCTATTTATTTCTGTTAATGCATCAGTTCATTTAAAAACTCAAATCAACTATAGAAAACTTCTCTAGAGCTCTGACATCTTTAAATGTCTGGTTTCGTCCGTCCAACAGTCCAAAATCCCCCAAGTTTTCAACTTTAAAATGCAAAAACAAACCAACAAAAAAAGCAGCAAACGTTCACCTTTTTAGAAGCTGGAACCATATTTATTTGTCTTTTTTGCTTTATGAGTTTACATAAATTTGATTTTAATTGATAGAGAAAAAGAAAAGCAGTAACTCCTTTTTATGTTGTTTTAAACATTTTAATCTTGTTGTTGAAAACGTGTAATGAGTACTTTTAAGGCAGCAGATTGGTGGAAACCATGTGTTTCCATGTGGATAAAACACTTTAAAGGTTTTATATATTTATTTATTTTCTGCTCGCCTCAGTTAACCCCCAGTTAACCCCCCCCCCCCCATCCCTCTGTTTGTGTAGCCCTAATGCTGATTTGTGTGTGCTGTAATGATAATAAGGCTGATGGAGGGTGTGTGTGTGTGTGTGTGTGTGTGTGTCTCCTGTGTTTTAATCCCATTCACGCTGATAGTCAATGAAACTAAGTGTGCTAATGTGATTAGAGGTGGTGGATGTGTCTTCGTTATGTTAAGCTGCTCGGTGATTACAGCCATCGTATGCAGCGCTGCAGCGAAGTATTATTTTCATTGCTGGTGAATCTTCCTAGCAATGTCTTCTTCTGTTAATCGTGTGTTTTGTTTTTTTTTAAAGCCAGTGTGACGTCTTTTAAATTGTTTGCTTTGTCTGACCAGAAGTCAAAGTAACAAATCCTCCCAACTGTGCAGTAATAATGTCTGCTTTTCTGTGTGTTATGTTTGGAAACTGATTATTTTTGGACTCAAAACAAGACGTTTGTGGACGCCTCTCAGTTCTCACAACTCGTAAATGTTTTTTAGACATTGTATTGAATTAAAGATTCATTTTTGATCAATTTTGTCTGTACTAGTCGCAGAGTTGTGTCCCTGCTCATGTTTATCTGTAGCCTCAGAGGAACTAGTCTGTTTTTTAAATTTGTAAGATGTCGTTATTTCTGTCTGTGTGGCTTCAGGACGACGAGGAGAGACGTGGATGTTTGTTTAAAAAGCCTGCAACAGATGGAGAACATGGAGTGTTTCAGGGCTTTAGTCTGGGGCAGGTCGGTCTTGTCTGTGGTTCAGAGTGATGGCGGGAGTGAAATATAAAATATATAACAGACAGACAGTCATGGTCCCCAGAGGATGACTCCTCTGACCTTATTTTAAAGTTAGAAATCGACGGCGCCAGGAGGGCGAGTTTGAACGTTCTTTGTGATTCTGTCCTTCTGAGCCGTTCTCTTGTCTCTGGTGTCCCAGCAGGTGAGGGAGACGGAGACATGGATGCCCATGAAGACCACACAGACGGCCGCCATGTCGACACACCGCGTCGACCTCGAGTCGTCGGGAGACTCTCAGAACGGCTCAGACTTCGGCTTCACAGACGACGACGACGAAGACGACTACTACACTGAAACGATGTACGACGATGAGGACGACGAGGACGAGTTCTCCGGATCTGGTGATGGAGGTCGGTCTTTACGAGTTCTCTTAGAACATGTTAAACCTGCCTGTTTTTTAAACTACAGCGTTTTTATCTTGTAATTAGGGACGTATTCTCTTTGAATTTTCCTCTAAAATCTGTTTCTGTCCACAGCAGCAACTGCGTCACCTGAAAGGGAGTCCAAGACATCCGCTAAGGTGAGACATTCACACTTCATTCAAGGTTTTAGGTGTTTCAGTTCATCTATTCATCGATTATAGTGACAGCAGATCATGTCTTTACCAATTCTCACTTCTCGGGTCATAAAATCTCTTTAATGAAGAAGCTCGGGGTCGTACTTTATAAACGTTGTGCCAAGACAGCAGGGAGGAATTTAAAATCCCCGCCCCTCTCTCTTCATCCTCAGCCCGAAGTGAACGACAACAAGATCCCAGAGGTGGAGCGACCGGTGCGGCCGACCGTCAACGAGGTGGAGATCGTCCGGGAGAGTAACGACATCCCCCTGCGGAGGAATATCGAAGATGCCGGCGAGGAGTACCCGTCCAACGTCCTCATGGCGCACGCCAGCGACGAGAGCATCTTCAACAAGACGGAGGTCCTGGCAGGTCAGTACAGGTCCTCAGTGGTTGAGCCTTGCTGCTCAAACAGTGGAAGAACTAGGTTTAAACCAGAACTTAAATAAAATATATTGTTTTTTTTATTTTGTAATTTATCACCCCCCGAAACACAAAATCAGGTTTTTTAACTGTTCTTGACAGAGATCAATAAAAGAGCAGTTTAGAAATCTTTGCAGGTCGAGAAACAGACAAAAGAAGGACTGTGAAAACACTTCCTGAGACGTTTAAGTCCTGCACGAGCTTCGCAGGGAAGCATCGAGTTCCCCAAGGTGAACTGTAAAGTTACGGGGTAAATTTCAGTATTTTAAAGTCACTTTTTTATTGATCGAAATGACTAGTAGGTAGCTGAACCGGCAGGCCCGTCAAAATGGCGTCCACAGAAAGGGCTTCTTTTTGCCACCGACAGGCTCGGACTGTTGCACCACAGTTGTCTGACAACATCATGGGAGGGAAACTAAAGTCTCGCTCAAGGACAGTTCTCACTCGGAAATCTCGTGAGACGCGACTTGTTGCAGGAAGACGCCGGTGGTTTCCACGGGCGTCCCCAGATTTCTTATATAGACCCAAATGACAGCTGACCGATAATTAAACCATGATTAATTCCTAAGGAACGAATGCTCGGTACGCAAAGTAAAAATAATAATCGCAGAAGAGATATGTGTGTGTGTGTGTGTGTGTGTATGTATACACAAATAATAAAATAATCTTGACACATCTGAGAGCTACTTGATCCAAGTGCTGAAGATCCTTCTCAAAATTATTACGTTTAAAAGGTTAAATTATTTATATCTGAGAGAGTTTAACTGCGAGTGCATCTGATCGGTTTAAATAAACTGATCGGCCTCATTGATTCTTTGGATCCGCTCAGATATTATTATATTTAAGACTGAGACGTTTTACCCCCGTCCTCTTCCTCAAGCTTTAAAAAGTCTAACCCCTGTCCCTCTCTCGTCTCTTCCAGCCCTGATTGCGGGCGGCGCCGTCGGCTTGATGTTCGCCGTCCTCCTCATCCTCCTGCTCATCTACCGCATGAAGAAGAAGGACGAGGGCAGCTACGACCTGGGGAAGAAGCCCATCTACAAGAAGGCCCCCACCACAGAGATCTACGCATAGACCCTGATCCACCACACACACCTCACCCCTGGACCCTTAAAAACCCAACCAGTGCCTCATCACCACCACCATCATCATACCTCGTCCTCCTCCTCACTTTCCTTCAGCGGAGTGACGCTCTGTAAATCAGGAGAGAAGCCCCCCCCTCCTCCCCCGACAACACAATCGATTGACTTGACTCCTCCTACCTGATGTAAACTAATATTATTGGTGCTCTCTCAACCAATCAGAGGCTTTGTTGGCCGTGCTTCTCTCTCTCAAACAAGGAAAAGGAGCAGCAGTAGTGGACTATTTCAGCTGCGGTACTACGGTTTTATTTTATCTTGTGTTTTTATTATTTTTGTCCCCACATCAAAAGAAAAAAAACACAGGACTTTTTTTTAACTCCTCTTCCTCAACGCTTCACTTCCTTTTCTTTTTTTCTCCGTTAAACACTAACGCTGTGCAATGACGTTTGTCTCGGTACGCATTAACAGTCCAGTTATTTATTCCCCCTCTTCCTCCTCTGATCCTGTTTCTTGGACTGCAGCTCCTCACGTTACTGTAGAAAATGACTTCTTTGACATTTTTATTAGATTTTGTTTTTTTTAAAACAAACTCCTTGTAATGCAAAGAGATTTTTATTTTTTTTTTTTTTTTTTTTTCTATTAAAGATCCATTCATGGTGGGAAATAATTGGGTTCATGTTATCCCTCACTGTAACGGTTCACGCTCTGTCATCCGTTAGTAATTACAATATTTGTTAATTTTATTTTTTTATCCTGAACTCGCAGTGAGAGAAGAGACGCTCAAACGAGGATCGAGAAGTATTTGCAAATCATTGTTTCTGCTGATTATTTTTAAGTGCAAAGAGCGAGCGCCGCAAGATAATTCTGTTCTGTTATCAGACGCAGCAGCAGTTCATTAAAATGACCTTTAAAAGACTGTTTTTAAACCTTCTGGCATGTTTTTGTATCTCCTCATGTGGCGGGAAAGTCCCCATCAGTCTGGCACGCAGCGCCAGATAAGTAAGCTAAACTAATCCCGAAGAGGAATTTGCAAATACTGTATGACCCAGGTCACACACACACACACACACACACACACACCACACACACACTGCCTGTTTTTGGAGAGTACTTCAAACGGCTGGAAGATGTTTTACCACTATAATAATAATTACCGCGGTGCCTCCAGGGTTTGTCTTTGTTATTACGGCGAGCTCGACTGGAGTCCAACAACATGCTCGTACAGGGCGACGCACCCACATTCCCCTCAAACACACACTCACACAAACACACACCGCTCGGTCACGTGTGATCGACACCATGACGTCTGTCGCTGCTGAAACTGTCACATTCAAGCTTAAAGGAACAGGTTGTGTTCAGATTGATGCCTCCTCCTATGAAGCTACAGCCCCCAGAGGGTTAGCTTAGCTTAGCGTAAAGACTGGAAACGGATGGGAACAGCTAGCCTGGTTCTCTCAAAACAACTGCATGATTACAGAGATGCTGTACGCGGACGACATACCGCTCTCTCCGATACGTTTGGGTTTAATTGGACGTCTGTATTTTAAAGCGCCAAAGTCAGATAAATCAGGAACTTGAGCTGAGTTTCTTGTTTGTAATTCCGAAACTTTAACCCTCTTAAAAAAAGAGAATTTAAAGTTTGGGGGGGGGTTTTTTAGAGGTTTTAGCTACCTGATGCCAGTCTTTGTGCTAAGCTAACGGCTAGCTTCACTTTAGTGAGTTATGAGCGTAACGTAAAGAAGTGTATTTCCCAAAATGTCAGACTCTACTTCACTTCCTGTACTCAGTGAGGTTACACACATTAACTTAACATTTATACTCGTGGAAATCAGTAACTTGTGATTATTTGTCCAATGAAAAAGTAATCTTAAGCTCTGTGATCGGAGAAACTGGTAGTACCAGTACTAGGTACTTTCTGTTTGGTTTTTTTTTTTTTGGTTTTTTTAATCCTGCTTTCTCAATAAGCTACACAGACAGTTTGTTAGTTTTTATACTTTCATTATGGGGTCTTTGAGCGCTCGCCGAAGCCTTTTAATGAACAGGTTTTTATGCTCACGTTTCTTACAGACTGGTCTACCAAGGATTTGTAAATAGTCATTACATTAAAATAAAAATTTTTAAAAAAGCAGAAAAAAATATATATATTATCTTGGTACTAAGCCACATCCTGGCGGCAACAACAACAAATAAAAAATATCTACCAAATATTTAAATGCCAAATAGTTGTTCCTGTTTGTATTTGTTCTCCCCGGCAGTAACGCCCATGTGATTTACTGTAAGGCTGTTTTGATACTACCAATGCTAATACTAACGCGCCTCCTCTCATTGATCTTCAGTGTTGTTGTTTTTCCTCCAGCAGATCAACTACTTCACCTTTTTATTTTTTTTTGTATTAATTTAACTGTCAAATTTATTTTATTGCCTTCTTTCAGGTTTGGGGTGCCCCCCTCCCCCGCTCTTTTTAAGCTGTTGTATATGTGATTTTAAAAGTTTTATATACACTAGTTTGAGATTTTCAGAGGCAAATAGTTTTGAAACTTTTTATTTTGTAAGAGTTTCTATTATCTCTTTAGACTTTTTTTTTTTTTTTTTTTTTTTTTTTTTTTTTTTTTTTTTTTTTTTTTTTTTTTTTTTTTTTTTTTTTGCTTTTGTATTTATGTGTTTTTGTTTGTTTTGTAGAAGGATCGCTTATGTGTAGTCGGCGTTCATCTCGTTGTTCAGGGGATGTTGATGCTGATGAGCCATGTTGTCAGGAGCAGACCTGGGGGTGATTACGACTTTGTTTTTGATTTTTCTTTGTAGCCAAAATGTTTTTGGAAATTCAAGGACTCTGCTGCCACCCGGTTATAGATTTGTCTCGACTCTGATTCAAGGTCTTTCACCTCCCTACAAACTAATGTAGTCCAGAAAACACTGATACTTGTTGAGACACTTAAAGGAAACAAGTGTCAGCTGGCCTTGACCTCAGACAGAGGAGTCACTGATTAGATTTGGACATAATGTCCTCCTTTTTTTTATTTTTTTTTTTATGGGGAGTTAAATATTATCCAGGTCAGCTGTCTGAGCCGACCTCAGGAGGGAATAAAGTGGTAATCAGCCCCACGTCTGGTCGGCGAGCATGGGAGAGAAACGTATGTTCTGCTGCTTAATGTCACAAACACCACATGTGAATCACCGATTGGAGTGGAGAAGCCAATGAATCATTGGTTTCTGCATGCAGGTTCTGATTTATTATTGGAAATAAAGCTATTTTTATGCACATTAACATTTTAAAACGTTGCCTTTGTCCCAATCTGTTTTTTAATATTCTTGTTTTCTGAGTGAGGAAATCATGAAGACTGTGCCAAAACAAAAACGGCCACTGATGAGGGAAAATACTGCAGAGAGATCATTAAAATGACTGTTGCTGAAGAAATGAAGGGCATAAAATCAAAGATGTAAATTAAAAAACTTTATAATTTTAATGTCAAAGCTGAGTAGCATTATTGGAAGTAATGAATGTGCTTTCTTTTCAAAATGTTGAGGTTTTATTGACTGCTTATCAATTCCAGGATCGTGTATAACCTCAGCAGTGATGAAGTCGTACTCAGAGCTTTTACATAAGTAAAAGTAGCAGTACCACAGTGTAGAAATACTCTGTTACATGTAACGGTACAAAAGAATTGGCATCAAAATATGCTTTAAGTATTTAAAGCACTCGTCATGCAGAGGGGTCCATTTCAGAAAAATGTAAACCAATCATAATTATTGATGTTGCAGCTGATAGATGTGGAGCTACTGTAGAACTACTTTAGATACTGCTGCATAGTTTAATTTATAATACACTATTAATACAAATTCAACAAAACCCTGTGAATACAGCGCTTCAGATCTTCTTCACCAAAGCAGCGGTAAACTTTCACAAAAAATGTCAGACGAGACAGTGAGACGCAGGCTGCTGCATGCCACTCAGCTGCAAGAAAGAATCAAGATGAGCTGGTTTAAATATGCAGGGTTTGGTTTTGGCCCGCAAAATCCCGGAGGGACTGTTTAATGATCCAACTATAATTCTAAAGTTAAAAAAAATAGGTTTCACGTATTTCCACAAATCATTCCCAAAAAACGCCCCAAACATTGCAATTTTTTTTGAAAAGCTGCTGCAACAATAACAAAAAAGGGCTGTGAGATCCTGGAGGGAACAAGATATTTTATTGTTAATCTTAATCTGCAAAGTAACTGGTAACTTAGGTTTTAAGATAAATGTAGTGGTGCAGAAGTATGAAGTAACAAAAATGTAAATACACATAGTTCCACAGCATTACTTTCCAGCCTCAGTCCTGTGGCGTACGAGACCACATCCTGACTTTCCCAGACCTTTGACGACATTCCAGGTGTCGGATTTCTTCCTTTGTGCCTCGAAGCCCGGGACTCACCTGTGCCTTTTTGTCTGCCGTTCTCTGTCACGGACACAAAGAGAGGGCGGGAGACGAACGGCAGCATGAGGCCGACGTGATGAAAGAAGAAACGGTGAAGAAACGATGGCTTGGAAATAAATGTAGAGAAGCTCAGGAAAGGAAACGAGGGGATCGTTAGCAGAGATGTTCACGGCTCGGAGGGGGTTCAGTTTTGGGTTACACACAATATGACACGTTCAAGTTTCAAGAGCAAGACTGAAAGAAATGGCTGCCAGTTTCAGGGTCACTGACCTTTGACCTTTAAGCAGAAGAAGAAAACCTGCCCCTAAATAGGAAGTTAATAATAAACAACAAAATAAATCAACCTTTGGATAAAATAAACACATGAAGTTTTGACATCTGGTTATGTGGTTTTCAGAGAGCAGTTGGGTTAGAAAGCAGAGATTGAAATATATGTGGTGAGTGAAGACCAGATTTGTGTGTGTTGACGTTCATCCAGAGACAAGCTGCTGCCTGTCTTCCTCTGAGCTGCAGGGAAAAACACACTCGCAGGTGACGGCAAACACTGACAAATACAGCAAATGCACACAAATTCCTGCACAAACACATATTCATACGTCGTCTTTTACGCCCCGTTCACGTGTTTGTTCCTGTGGAGACATCTCAGGGACATGGTGAATTCCCTAACCCCTTTTTTAAATCTACTTTATTAAATTATTCAAACAGGGATATTCAACAACAATAACACCATCGTCAATAACATTTTGTACAATATAAACAATATACAGATCGAGCATAATAAACTATAAATAAGATACAAGTTCTATTAACAAGATACAGCTTTTTAGAAGTTAAAATGTCATTAACTAACTAACTGCTTACCCTAACCGTAACATGAACCCTAAAACTAAGTCTTAACCCTTAAACAACTCTTTAAATTTGTGTGGTCCAGCATTTTGGTCTGACATGGGTTGAATCCAGCAGTAGTAGAGCACATTCAATCAAGTACTGTATGTTACTGTACAATTCTGAGTAAGTATTACCATTTTACGCAACTTTATACTTCGACTCTACTACACAAGTTTTTACACAGAAAATCTACTGAGTTTGGAGATAATTACCCACAGAATGTATATAAACTAGGTAAAATAGCCAGCTTCAGCAAGGTACAACATTAAACTGCTTTTTAATAGAAATGAATACATCAGGAATAATAATCTGAAAGTATGAGCTATAATACAATAATATAACACTGACAGGGGCAATTCTGCTGTTTAGTACTTTTATGTTGTGTTGCTACTTCTGTACTTTTACTTCGGTAACATTTTGAATGCAGGACTTATACTTGTATTTCCACAGTGTGGTGTAACCACTTTCTTAAAAGTTAAATACCTGAATACTTTTTCCACCACTGGTTGCAAACAGTCGCTCTGTTCAAAGCCACTAGACTCCCTTGACAAAAACCATAATTTTAGCTCACAGAAAACAGGAGTTTCTGGTCCACCGCTGCCTCAGTCACTTGGTTTGTTTGTGGTTTTTGACTTTGGTGCTTTAAAGGTTTAAAAACAGCAACGTTAAACAACTACACACAGAAACTTACTGATCGAGGAAGCAGGAAACCAGAGAGGTAAAAATACTGTTTTTATCAATGGAGTCTGGGTGCTCTGACGAAATCGATACAGCGACCTTTTCTGTGGAAACAAAAAGGATGTTACTCTTTAAAAGAGGGTTTGTCTCTGCAGGGAATCTTTCTATAATGTTGACTGACACTTGTACTAACAATAACAAGCACTTTAGTGGACGTACATTGACGGGGCGTAAGGATTAAGTTGCAGCAATTTCAAGAAATGTTGTCCCACTTCACTTGTCACTTCCCACTTGTCAAAAACACGGTAAGACAGGGGCCAGGTTGAAAAATACAAAACTTACCCTCTAACAACTCTTTACATAACAGTATATTTATAGTAAACACACATTCTTTTCTTATCTCAGTTTGTTTTGACAATCTTTGGCTTTCACTTGTGCTCACATACAGGACACACCCGAACACACACCGTCCTCTGTCCTCCTGAGTTCTCCTGAGCATTTATGGGAATTTCCAAAACGTGTCGCACCAGGCAGAATGTTTTTTCTACGAGCGCTTCCTTCAATTCTCTTTTATCCGCTGAGCATCTCAAAGACCATTTCAACATCTCTGCGTCTCCTTATCTGTGTACATCATATTTTTATAAAGAAGGAAAAACAATCCGCCATGACAGCACATTTCCCCCCAGGCGCTGGAACAGCCGCCGGAGCCGGACAGCAGAAAAGTTACAAAAACAACACATTGCACCAAATTAAATCTAATTATTGCATGTTTTTAATTAGTAATCTGGAAGTTATTGTGGCCTTTTAGGGTCGGGGTTAGGTTTAACCCATCCCTTTTGTGAGAAGAAATTTCGTGGCAAGATCAATTCATTTGCAAATCTGGCGAGACCACTGAAGGAAATTGAGAGCTAGCAAATATGAAACAGGAGTAGCTCATTAGCAAAGTTGCACTGTCCACTTTCATTTAGCTGTCCAAGTATAAATGGCTCCACACTGGTTTACAAAAAAGTTTGCAGTGAAGCACAAGAGACAAAGTTTCTCCAATTAACTTTGTGAGCTATTGTGAGCTGGTTGGTGTGTTAGCACTTACAATAGTTTTCCAACTACCCTTTGCCACCAAAGGTCTAGAAATGTAGTTGTGCAACTTTCCGACGAACAGGAATGTTTTTACTTGTTTAGTCAGCAGATAGAGTTTCATGTCCAGGTCTAAGAATTTAAAACGGCTAAAGGCTGCAGACTCTCACCCCTACATGCTAACGATGGATCAAATCTTTGCTACCATCGTTAAGTATTTCTGCAGTCGGAAAAAACACAAAAAACACTTGTGCTGTGTCTCAACTCACACCCTTCTGTACTTACACCGTACTTTGAGTGCACAAGTGCATTCACAATCACAACTACTGCAAAATGCAGTGCACTATGAGATACCCGGATTCTGTACTACAGTCTGTAGCTCAGACGATCTCTGCTATCTGTGCTATCTTTCACCCAGATTCTTTGTCTTTAAAATAACAATAATGTAAATATAATGTTTCGTGTGCAGGATCGCTCATTTCACATTTCACATTTCACGTGTGCTTTCTTGACCAAACATAGTTTGGAGACCAGCATCAGGTGACTCAGTTGCTGTCAGCTCGTGTAGTGTGTGACCCCCTGTCACCGATCAGTCACGTAGTGTGAACGCCACAACAACGACGCATCAAAGGTGATGCTTTTATCCAAAGTAACTTACAATTGCTATATATATATATATATATATATATATATATGTAAGGCATGCATCTTATCCACTGCACCATCAACACCCTGACTTCAAGACTCCCGTCACATGACAGCAAGTTGTGAAGTGTGAACAGCACGGCCATCGGCCGACGCTGAAAGTCGTGTAGTCTGCACGAGCATTTAGTCGTCGCCATGTTGATTTTTGCAACCAGGCACCGGACGTGACCATATTTGGACGAGAGGGTGGAGTTAGCTAGCTTGATTAGCAAGGTGCATCTGTAATTCACATTAGCTGTGATATTAGCTGAGATGCTAATTTTGGATAGCGACTTAAAACAAAACGTACCTACCGGAAAAATGAGCAGCCGACTCCTGATGAGCTTTTTCTGCGGCGCTGGTTGAATGTACACAGAGCAGCGGATACGAGTCGCCTCTATCCTGACTGACAATCAGCTTGTAGCCCCGCCCTAAAGCCTCCCCTGCTTCCTGGTCTCTGTTCCTCTAAACGGGACCATAATTTACTAAATGAACATCACGCTGTGTTGAAGAAGACTTGAAACTAGCGACTGAGACCAGAAACTCATCAGGAAAGTGTTTACTGAGGGAATAAATCAGCTGACAAGTAGAAACATTTTCTCATAGACTTCTATACAATCACACTTCTTTCTGCAGCCGGTGGAGTCGCCCCCTGCTGGCCGTTACAGAGAACGCAGGTTTAAGGCTCTTCCATATTGGCTTCACTTTTCAGAGCCGGAGGTTGCCACTTGTAAAGTACATAGTGTACACAGTGTACTGCATGTGAGTGTACTAATTGAAGTATCTTAATTAAGACACAGGTCTTAGCTGTCAGTGCTGTGTTTGGTGACGCTCTTTCCTCCTGGTTTCCTTCTCTGATTCTCCCTCCTTTGGTGATCAGACAAGTTCAGTCATGTTGAAAACTCTGTCAGCTCTTTAACGTGAAAACTATTTTTGGACCTCTGTGTCATCACGTCACCTGAAAGCACCCGGCGCGAATCGTTTCCTTCTGATGAATTGCACCCGGACAGACGGCTCCATTATTCCTACTGTTCAGATTTGAATATTTGGAGGCGATAAAGGGAAGTAGGTGCTTCATAGTGGAAATCCAGCTAAATGTAATTTCCTTTTTTCTCTTGACCACTTTTCTCTAAACAGGAAACAGTCACTCTGTTATTATCACACATCATCGCCGTTTCTGACGTGTCCAAAATTTGCATCTGCTTGTTCGCTCCACTGAGTGACAAAGTGCCGCGTTTGACGCTTCTATTATTAACCATTCCTCATCTGTGGAGGTGAAACAGGCAGAAATATGACGCCAGTACACACTTTCAACATTCAAAACTAAATCCAACACATCTGTTTCACATTTCAGGCTCATTAAACTCACACAAGAATTTGAAATATTTCCTTAATTATCATATTTCAGTCAGGCATTTATAAATCCACTCAGACAACCTGCATGAGAAACAAATGGACGTTCTTTGAGGCCTTTGCCTTTAAAAAAAAAAACTTTTATTTCAGGAAGAAGAAAAACAAGAAATCAAGCCGGTGACGTTTTTAGTACTTAGTTTGATGTAATCATTTCTTTGAAAGGCTGTGAGCTGACACTCCTTTACAAAGCACATCACACAGACAGGGAGGAAGCCGGGGGTCTTAAATCTGCCAGCACCCTCCCAAAGGTCAGAGATCAGGTGACGAGGGATTACAGGAAATGAGTGTGTGTGTGTGTGTTTGAGGGCTGACGGATAACTGTGTGTAGGTTTATATACATGACTCGATCGCTGCCCCGTAACATCAACAGTCACGCTGAGGCCCGTAGATCTCCACTTCATTTTCTACACTTCATACCCTCTCGTCACTTGTCGACTTTGACTTCACTCCCTCATTGTTTGGGGCCCCACAGACTCCACTGCTTTTTTAAAAAAAAACAAATATGTCAGAAAGTCCTGAAGTGGGAACTCCTCCCTTTCTGTTTTCTAAAAGTAAAGACAGACAGCATGTACAGTTTGTTCTTGTGATTGGGGTCAGTTGGACTCCAGAGAGGTTCGAACTCCCTGACTGACCTCTTAAAAACAAACTCTAACTAATAAATCTCAGAATGGGCAGGGGGAGGGCCGGTTCTGATGCAGAACAGGATTCCTGAGGGAGGGAAGTCAGTTTCACTAATCATCACGGGACTCGGTACGGGATCATAGCTCAGTTTGTTATGTATTAATATGCATTTCAAATATGCTACATCTACACCACGTTTTCGTTTTAAAGACCTTTTGCGATTTTTGCACCTCCCGTCCAGACTGAAACGGCGAACACGAAGACTGTTTTGGTTTTACAGCTCCGAGGTAGCGTGTCGGTGCGGCAGGCAAAAACGGAGGACATCTGGCCTCCTGATTGCAAAACAAAAACACAAATCTACTGACAGAGTTTTTGTTGGTGGTGTTTTTATTTTGTACCGTGCAAAGAACACTTAATCACTTGTACTGTGCATGTCGCCATATTTTGCTTTGCAATGAATCCCAACCTGTAAAACCAAAACAAAGCGCTAAAAGAGGCTAAAATGCTTACCTTATTTTATTATCGAACCTTCTTTTGGCAAATGCTAACACGGTGTGTGCTAAAGTGTTAGCATGGAGACAAATGAATGGAAAGAGCTTCTGTCTGTCTCTCCGTTTCCCTCGCTGTGCCTCATCCTCGCTGCCCGTCATAGGCCACCTTTTGTCTCCATGCAAAAACTCAAATTCCTCCCTGCCCACAGTTAAACACACACACACACACACAGACAGGAATTCCTTCGCCAGGCAACAATGAGGTCTTTGTGTTGCACACCACCCATGTTTTCATTTCATTTTTTATTGCTTTTGAACTCCTCACATGGAGAATTTAATCATCTCTCCGCTGGTTCCCGAGGTTGCTTTTGAAAAGAGTTTTTTTTTGTTGTTTGGCGGCTGGTAGTCAGGGAGGCCGGCAGCTGCGGTGTGTGTTCCCATGATGCACCACCGCCCCTCCATTATCACCCCATGATCCAAGGACAAAAGGACTGCATGTTTTCAGAGGCACCTGACTTTACTTTTGTTTTTGTTTCCACTTCTTATCATCACTGTTCAAATCCAGAAGGTTGCCGTCTTGGAAAACTTGAGGAGGAGAGGAGCGTAGGAAGTCAAAGGAAACGCCATGAACAGCAGTTTATCAACAGACCATCGGTGCCTCACAGCGATGGAGAGATATTTCACCAGACTGTTGTTTTCTAAGAAATACGTTTAGTTTCAGCACAAGACTTGTTGTTTCATGCCGTAACTCTATGGATGGACCGCCGTAAACTTTGGTACAAATGTCCATGATGACTGACTTTTCCTCCAGCAGCTCAATATTTTATCTCAACAGCACATTTCAACCAGAGGAACGGCCGTCTATGCTGATGATGCAGCAGCTTATTATGACCCATAGTTAGGTTATTTCCACCTCTTGTTGCAGAAGAAGTCAGGCGACGTAGTATAAAGGAGAAAGGAGAGAAAGGAGTTGGAGGCATGGATGGATGAGTCAAGTAAACGCAGGACTTTCACTCAGGAGACCGAGGTTTGAGTCCCGTGTGAAAGAAAGTTAAAGGTCGTGTTTTGTAGATGACTTACTGTACTTATTTTAACCCAACCCAACATCTTTTCCTAAATCTAAACAAGTAGTTTTGTTACCTAAACTTAATTGAACTACCACCTTTTGTACAACGTTTACCACGTGTTAAACGTACCAACAGTCCAGTACGCCTGTAGCTGGACTGGTACTTTGTTTCGGGACACCTGACAATTGACCTATTTTGTTGTTTATGTATGTGGATGTGTTTTTCTTCATTGTATGCTGCAGGACTATAAAGCACAACGTCATCTCTGCTTGCTCTTACAAGATGGATTGGTGCACATTTTAATATATCAAGTACTTTAGTTTATTCCAGCCTCACCTGTACCTTGTTTTAAATGCTGAAAAGCAAATGTTAGCATGTTAACATACTGATCAGCCTCACAGAGCTGCTACTGTGGCTGCAGACTCTTGATCTTGTTAGATTTCTGTTGGCGTTCTAATGAAATAAACTGGATACAGAGAGATGATGGTGGGCTGTGAACAGAGCCAGGCTGCTTTCAGTCTTTATGCTAAGCTAAGCTAATTTTCCAAAAAAGAGGAGATGTTTTCATTTATCTTTTCTGCTTTTTTAAAATCTACAGATAGAATCAAAAAAGTCTGGGTTTCAAACAAACTTCCATGTCAGCTTTGGAGGAAGTTTCAAAACATTTTTTAAACGATAAAAAAACCAATAAATCTCTCAAAAGAATTCAGATCAAACTAACAGCACTCCTCCCTGCCTCTGTAAAGATACACACCGTTTGTCTTTGATTCTGCGGTGATGGCTTTTTATGTATTGACACAATAAAGTCAAAGCGCGCGGCCACCTGCGAACATCAGCCTGCTATCGTAAAAACGTGCCATCATGAGTTACATCTTTTACAGCAGCGGAGAACAAAGTCAGGTATTTTGATGACAGGACACCTGTAAAACGTTTGTAATTTCAGCATCTACTCAAAGAAAAAGCTCCTCTCAGAGACGAGCCAGTTAACCCAGTTTCTGCTGTATGACAGGGAGCTCCAGCTCGCCGTGGCCCCTGGCTGCAGGCTCCTCAATGACAGGCCCTTTATGGCTCAGAGCCTTTGAACCTTTTCTGCTGAAGAACGCAAAGTATGAATCCAGTGACTCAGTGGTAGCAAAGTTCATTTACTCAAGTACTGCACTTAAGTATAATTCTGAGGTATTTCAATTATACAACTCAACTATGTTTTCAGAGGGAAATGTTGTGCTTTTTCTTCACCACATATACTTTATATACAAAGATTTTTACAAACAAAACATGGGGTCAGTTTAAAAAATATGATACTGTGCTACAGATTAAGTAGTTAAAATGTGCTCCATCTAAGTAAATCCATCACTCCAATAAAATTATATAAATATAAATGTATATATACGCCCATCAACTACATTTTGTCACATATTTGGGTTTTGTTTGGTATTTCCTGTTTTATTTTGACAGTTTCTTCCTTTCTTTTGTCTTGTCCCACTTTATTTTTGTGTCTTCTATTTGATTACCTGATGTGTCTCACCTGTGTTTAATCACCTGCCTGCTCGTGTGTGAGTGCATTAACCACTTTATTAGGTACACCTTGCTAGTACCGGGTTGGACTCCCTTTTGCCTTCAGAACTGCCTTAATTCTTATTAGCATACTTTCAACAAGGTGTTGGAAACGATCCTCAGAGACTTTGGTCCATATTGACATGATAGCATCACGCAGTCGCTGCAGATTTGTCGGCTGCACATCCATGATGCAAATCTCCCGTCACACCACATCCCAAAGGTGCTCTGTTGGACTGAGATCTGGTGACTGTGGAGGCTGCTGGAGTGCAGTGAACTCTTTGTCATGTTCAGGAAGCCAGTTTGAGATGATCTGAGCTGTGTGACATGGAGCATTATCCTGCTGGAAGCCATTAGAAGATGGGGACACTGTGGTCATAAAGGGATGGACGTGGTCAGCAACAAGACTCAGGTAGGCTGTCGCCTTTAAACGGCGCTCAGTTGGTACTAATGGGCCCAAAGTGTGCTGAGAAAATATCCCCCACACCGTTAAACCACCAGCACCAACCTGTACCGTTGATACAAGGCAGGATGGATCCATGCTTGTTGTTTACGCCACATTCTGATCCGACCACCTGAATGTCGCAGTGTTTTATTTTTCCATGTTACAAGCGCTACGTAGCTATTTATGCATCAGACTCTGGACTGAAAGCTGGACTGAAAAATGGTTGCTTTATCTATTTCACAAGAAGTTAGAATGATTTAAATCATTGCACCTGGATCCTGCAGCTGTATGTGGGAACAACGAGCGCTTGTTAATGTGTCGTCTTTGTTACAAGAAGAATAAAACACTCTGCTACAGTGTTTGTTCTTCTTAATAACTGAAGCATTTATTTCTTTTATACATTTTGTTTTGAAACTAGATCTGCAGTAATAGATACAGTATGTGTGTCTTTGCTGGAACACGCGTTCTCTACTTTAAAACAGAATACACTCTGGTTGAGTCTGCAGGAGTAAACAAGCAGCCCTCTCCCAGAGCGCTGGAGTCCTTCGCTGACCTGAGCTGCAGAGTGAGAGATGGCATCCTGCTGATTTGTACACAACACACAGAGAGCAAAAAGACTAAAGATGTGAGCTAACAAAGCCCTGGAGCAGGATGCTGCCACCTAAAATAATGGTTATATGTTGTGCTGGTGGGCAGCAAGTGCAAATTAAGATGATAAATTAATGGACATAATTGCGTTTAAAATAGACTAAAGGGTTTCTAATATTTCTT
>NC_060167.1:2711776-2728918 GCF_021292245.1 Micropterus dolomieu | reverse complement strand
TGACTCAGTGGTAGCAAAGTTCATTTACTCAAGTACTGCACTTAAGTATAATTCTGAGGTATTTCAATTATACAACTCAACTATGTTTTCAGAGGGAAATGTTGTGCTTTTTCTTCACCACATATACTTTATATACAAAGATTTTTACAAACAAAACATGGGGTCAGTTTAAAAAATATGATACTGTGCTACAGATTAAGTAGTTAAAATGTGCTCCATCTAAGTAAATCCATCACTCCAATAAAATTATATAAATATAAATGTATATATACGCCCATCAACTACATTTTGTCACATATTTGGGTTTTGTTTGGTATTTCCTGTTTTATTTTGACAGTTTCTTCCTTTCTTTTGTCTTGTCCCACTTTATTTTTGTGTCTTCTATTTGATTACCTGATGTGTCTCACCTGTGTTTAATCACCTGCCTGCTCGTGTGTGAGTGCATTAACCACTTTATTAGGTACACCTTGCTAGTACCGGGTTGGACTCCCTTTTGCCTTCAGAACTGCCTTAATTCTTATTAGCATACTTTCAACAAGGTGTTGGAAACAATCCTCAGAGACTTTGGTCCATATTGACATGATGACGTCACAGATTTGTCGGCTGCACATCCATGATGGTGCTCTGTTGGACTGAGATCTGGTGACTGTGGAGGCTGCTGGAGTGCAGTGAACTCTTTGTCATGTTCAGGAAGACAGTTTGAGATGATCTGAGCTGTGTGACTGATGGAAGCAGCCATCAGAAGATGGGTACACTGTGTCATAAAGGGATGGACATGGTCAGCAACAAGACTCAGGTAGGCTGTTGCCTTTAAACGACGCTCAGTTAGTACTAATGGGCCCAAAGTGTGCTGAGAAAATATCCCCCACACCGTTAAACCACCAGCACCAACCTGTACCGTTGATACAAGGCAGGATGGATCCATGCTTGTTGTTTACGCCACATTCTGACCCGATCACCTGAATGTCGCAGTGTTTTATTTTTCCATGTTACAAGTGTTAGAGATTATTTTAGCTCTGCGCTACGTAGCTATTTATGCATCAGACTCTGGACTGAAAGCTGGACTGAAAAATGGTTGCTTTATGTATTTCACAAGAAGTTAGAATGATTTAAATCATTGCACGTGGATCCTGCAGCTGTATGTGGGAACAACGAGCGCTTGTTAATGTGTCGTCTTTGTTACAAGAAGAATAAAACACTCTGCTACAGTGTTTGTTCTTCTTAATAACTGAAGCATTTATTTCTTTTATACATTTTGTTTTGAAACTAGATCTGCAGTAATAGATACAGTATGTGTGTCTTTGCTGGAACACGCGTTCTCTACTTTAAAACAGAAAACACTCTGGTTGAGTCTGCAGGAGTAAACAAGCAGCCCTCTCCCAGAGCGCTGGAGTCCTTCGCTGACCTGAGCTGCAGAGTGAGAAATGGCATCCTGCTGATTTGTACACAACACACAGAGAGCAAAAAGACTAAAGATGTGAGCTAACAAAGCCCTGGAGCAGGATGCTGCCACCTAAAATAATGGTTATATGTTGTGCTGGTGGGCAGCAAGTGCAAATTAAGATGATAAATTAATGGACATAATTGCGTTTAAAATAGACTAAAGGGTTTCTAATATTTCTTATCATTGGCTGTGCAGCCACGACGCTGGATCAAATAAACTAAATGTAATTAAAATGGTTTTGATCACATGGTGCAGACGGGGGACTGTGTCGTATCGGCGTTTCTTAGGCTGGTGTTGTAAATAATCGTGTATTTCTATGATCAAGGTTGAAGTTGAATTTCTGTTTCTGATGAATCCTGTATCCAACACTTTGGTTTATGATCAAATACCTGCAGAACTAACGACATTTCCTTCAGCCTACTGTGTGTTTACTGCTAATTAGCCAATGTTAGCATGCTAACATGCTAAACTTACCATTTTTTGGTTTTCAAAAAAAAAAAATACACTGGGGGCCGGAGACAGACGGACACCTGCAGCGGGTGGAAGGTTGGGGCTGGAGGGGATTCAAGTAATTGTTGGTGCAGAGGCACTAACGGTGCACCTGGAGGAGTATAAATTGGCGTATTAGTACGATATTTTAACAATAAACAAAAGTTTAATGTGAGTATAATATATTTATAGGTCTTTATATACTTTATTTGGCTAATGTCTGCCTGCAGACTGTTTATAGTAGCCTACTTCTAACATTTCAACAGCTTATTGATATTCAACAATTAAACTGTCTTGTTAGGGTTTGATTAGGGCTAATATTGGTGTATTCAACAGTATCATGCATAGCTTACCACTATAATTCCAGTTACAGCAGTTTTATCATGGTATATTCTCATTGATTAAATCCTTTTCCAAGAAAAATGCTCTACATGGTGATTAGTTTCTAATTTGTTAATGCTAAGTGCTTGACAATAATCATGCAGAACGAGTTCAACATTGATGAGCAACTTTATGCACAGGTTAGATAAAAAAAAAAGCACTCCATCTCCGCCGGTGGAGAGGGCAGGCAGGAGTGCAGGTACGCAAGAAATAGTCCTGGTATGCTTTGGTGTAGCAGGTACTGGTTAAAGCAGCTAAACTAAGATTTTGAACATAGTAAACACAAAACCTGCTTAACAGCTGCATGTTAGCATGCTGGTGTCAGCATTTAGCTGAAAGCTGTGGACTCTTAATCCAGATCGACAGTGATGAGACTCCAAAACAGCCTCCAGCCAAAACAGAGCCTCAGACAGAGAGAAACCTTGACAGCTGTTGTAAAGCTGCTTAGTGGGATTAAAAGACGCGATAACGACCTGGACAGGTGTGTGTAAGTGTAAGACAGTGAAAGTGTGCAGATAAGGGGTGTGTGTGTGTGTGTGTGTGTGTGTGTGTGTGTGTGATAATAGATTTATGTGTAAATCAGTGGTGGAAAGTAACTAGGTTCTGTACTTAAGTATGATTTTGAGGTATGTTACTTGAGTCTTCACCTTATGTAACTTTCTTCTGTGCTCCTTAAATCTACCAACACATGATGTATTACTATTCTAGATTAATAGATCTGAAACCAGCCTCACCTTTACCAGCTACAACATTAGTGATGCTTACACATTTAAAAACATCAAAAATTATAATCAAGTAAGCAGTATATTTTACAAATTCATGAAGAATATGTGAGTAAAGGAGCTAAATGTAGTTTTTATAATGAAAGTAATCTCTTGTTTTATTGCTTATTTGTGCAGGTTGTACCCTCACATAACCACTGAACCTACTTTCTCTGTGACTTCTGACAGCCTCTGCTACCTGTGTGAAGAAATCAGGTCGGATATTAAACACGCTTGATTCTGAACCGAACACACAGCAACAACACCGCAGCTAACGAGGAGTTCGCTAACACCAGAAAACGACCGGCTTCCAGCACAACACAGACTCCACAGAAGGATAATAAACAACAACAAAGTTTTCTATGTGCTGGAGCCCGTCAGGCCAAACGAGAATCAGATCCACGCCAGGACGAAAAGACGGTTTAACATCAGAAAGGTGTTTGAGTCACGGAGAGACATTCGCTTTGTTTTGGGTGTAAAAACTGACCCTTTGGTGATGAACGTGCAAAAATGTTGATGCAGGGTGAAAGTCAGCTGTACGTCCAGGTGAACTAGATCAGCTGTTTTCAAATGCTGATTGGATCCGCTGATGTACGTCAGCGTTGAGGAAATGTCGCTGTAACAGATTAGAGGGAGGGGAGGCAAAACATCAGTGTTCAACGAAAACTCACTGTTGGCACAAGAAAAAATTGAACCGATGAATTATTTGCCTGTAAATAGAGAAAAATGGGCTAAAAGTGCACTTTCAAATCAAAATGGCTGACTTCCTGTTGGCTTTTGTGTGATACAAATATCTTGTGCTTCTAGGTCGAGCGTTGCGTGGAGGCTGCTGCAGTGAAAGGTTGTAGGGGGCCACTTCTGACATGTGTGCAAAGTTTTGTGAGTTTGAGCCCCTCATCAAAAATTGATTAAGTTGGCAGAAAGAATAACCAGTCCCTCCAGCATTTCATTATGTCGCACAACACAAATTCAACAAATCCCAGTGAATTCAACGCGAAATGCAAAATTTGGACCTCATCGCCGTTGTTGTCACATGTCAACAAACTCACTTGCTTGTTTTCAAGACGCAGCAGACGTGTGATAACAGCAAAGGGCCGTGAAGAACAGGATCCAGATCTTTTTTTTCCAAAGCGGGGGTCAACTGTTTTGCAAAGCGTGCAGTATTGTGGTCAAACATAAAGGAAATCGTCTGGTTTAAATATGCAGGGTCAGAGTTAATCCGCCAAGTCCTGGAGGGGCTGTTTAATGATTCAACTATAATTCTAAAGTTAAAAAATCTACCTTTTTGAAGTTTGCTTATTCCCACAATTTAATTGCAAAAAAAAAAAGAGTGCCTCAAAATATCCCAATTTACATCGCAATTTTTTATAAAAGCTGCTGCAAAATCACAATGAAGGCCCTTGAGATCCTGGAGGGACTCAATAAGTGGAATTCAGAAAGGATCTTGGTTTCGGCTCTGGTCCTAATAAATAATACGGGAAGCACTCAGCCCAACGTGGCTGACTGTGGAAGAGTTCATAACAAAAGAGAAGAACAGCTCTTTATGAAATGGAAGTTTATTACTGGAATTGTATACTTGCCTATTAACAAAAGTGTGTCAACGTGCTGGAAAACTCATCGTTAAACAGTGAACTGCAGCAGCAGCAGCGAGGAGCAGGTGGTGACTCACTCAGGTGTAACAGAAGGCTAACAGAGGTGTCACCGTTACTGCAGACTGTATAATGGTGTTATTGCAGACGCTTCGTCATTCTTTCCACCGGGATGAAGTTAAACTGCTGAAGAGGCCCGCTGTGTTACCGCGGCAACGCCTCACTTTCTATCCCTCACGCACGTGCACACACACACACCAGATCATTTACTTAACTAAAAGTAAGCAATAACAAAATATATTCCAAGTAAAAGTTCTGAATTCAAAAAGTAATCTTTGGTTAAATGACAAAACTTTGTAATTTTATAAAGAGAAGAATAATATTATATGTACAATTACTGCTCTAGAGTACAAATTTGAGGTACTATTAATGCCGCTTTCTGCCTCTACTCCACCACACAAGTATTAAACTTCTTACTCTTCACTACAAAATTAATTGTCTTAATTGATTTGGTAAAAACACTGTAAGGTTCCTGCTTCACTGATGTGAGGATTTGCTGCTAATTGAAAACACAATCAGCCCCCTCTACAGATAATTTTTACATTAATGCATGTAATAATAATCTAATGATAGAATATATAATAGTATAAGGACCTTTACTTGGAACACAGTATTTTTACACTGTGGTGTTAGTACTTTTATCTAAATTTGTTGTTGCACGTTTGATCTAAACAATCAGCCGTAACATTATGACCACCTGCTGGGTCTCCCTCTTGCCACCTGAACAGCCCTGACCCCTGACCCGTCGAGGCCTGGACTCCACTGTGCTTCTCACACCTTTCAGTCAGACCCAGCATCAGCGTCTTCAGCAGTTTGACCTTCATCTGTTGGACCGGACCACACGGGTCAGCCTTCACTCCCCACATGCAGGAATGATCCTGTCGCCGGTTCACAGCTTTTCCTTCCTTGGACCCCTGCAGACCAGCTTTGGAGATGCTCTGACCCATCCGTACCCAGTTTTAACTGAGTTATTATAACGGCCTATAAATCTTTATATTCTGTGTGTTTCCGCTTCTGAACAAAAGTGAACATTTGAGCTTGTTTTCAAACGGGTGTTAAAAAAAAAAATACCTTCCACTTCAGACTGCAGCCTGAATGTTTTTATGTTCTTTCTTGCCCCCTTTTGTTTCTTTCCCATAACTGTTCCTCCTCCTCCTCCTCTTCCCCCTTCTTCTTCCACTTCGCCTGCAGCGCTGCCTTTTCTTTTCTTTAAAGTGAGTCACTGACTAATGAGAGGTGGTGCAGGAGGAGGGAGGCTGTCGAGTAGGTGAGCGTCACACCCACCTGAACTTTGGACTAGCTCACCCCACTCACTCACTCTGTCTTCCCTCTTCAACATGTTTCTCTAAAGTGCTAAACACCCACACACAGCCTTGTGTCACTGTCTTGGTGGGGACCGTCATTGACGTAATGCATTCCCAAGCCCCTTCCCCCAACCTTAATCCTCACAACTACATGTCTAACCTTAACCCTTACCCAACCCTCATCCAAAAACCCAGCCTAAACCGTCAAACATCCCTTTAAACAAAACTTAAATCAGCCCTTTAAACGAGGCTGTCCTCACCAGAAAAACAACCACGTAGGTCGACATTTTGACCCATGTTTAAGTTTATTGTGGCAGCAGCATCTCGCAGCCGTATAATGCAAACACATGAGCAAGATTGTCACGTATTATAAAAGCCAGAGAGATCTACTTTGGATTTGGTGGATTGGTAGCAACTTTGCAAGTTTTCACTTCCAGAGAACGGCGTTCGGTTCCCGTGTGAAGGTTTTTAAGTTATGTAGGCTGTGTAACTTCCGAAAGTTATGTTTTAGCAGCTAAGTTAACTAGCCAAAGTGTGTAGTGTAAAAGCCGTTGACAGAACCCTTAACCTCAGCCTAACCTTCACAGGGGTGTGAGCCTAAACCTAAGTCAGTGATTGGATGCATGTCGACCGGTGAACCAAAAACGGCTGCACACATCCAGGTACCAGCTAACTTGCACGTAATTTCATTAAAAACCTAAATCGATCTTGTTTCACACGGGAACTACACGGTGGTGGCAGATAGGGTTAACCTCCTTTGTGTTGCTATGGTCTCCACATGTAAAAAAGTCCGGTCGGGAAAGGGAGTTCGACATTGCCGTTTTGGGAGGCATGGACGAACACCACCGGTAGGGGGGTTATTGTAGGATACGTTCTTACAGGTTGTATTTGGAGGCACGGTTAATACGACCTATGTTGTCGTTTAGGTTGGAGGACTTCTGCTTTAAACTTGTGCTGTCCAGCATTTTGGTCCCCGGAAAGCTGTCGGACCCCACAAGTACAGTTGGCTTCTGGTGTTTGGACCCCACAAATATAGATAAACAAGCCCACAAACACACTCAACAGTACGTGGAGGAAATATGTAACTTCTTCTACATCCGGACTGGAGATCATTAATGGCAGCTTCAGATCCCGTTTTGGAAGGTTTTAGGTCGAACTGTTGTCAGATCAGGCATGAACATATTATCTAATATCTATTATTTTACTTTGTCTTGATGAAAGTACTCTATAAATATCAGATCCTTGAGGGGAAATTCTTTTACTACAGTTACTCCCTTTGCATGTCAAGATATTAAGGAATATAAATAATACAAAGTAGGTAAGTAGAAAATATAAATATAAATTAGTGTGGATATGTACAGTATCTTAGAGTTTTAACAGAAGTGTCATGATAAATAGTAGTGAATTAAATACTAATAGTAATAATGAGTATAGTACAGTTGATTTTAAAGTATTTGGACAGAGTAACCAGAGTACCGCAGCAGAATGTATTGCACAATCTGTCAGGTATTTCACTTGTTACTGACTAAATATGGTCATTTATTATGTTCATTGTGTCTGCTTGAGTTTCCTTCAGATATGATTCGAAGTATAGAAAATAAAAACTCCACGGGAGAAGTATTTGCTCTTTGGTGTGACATCAGTTAAGCGTTCCCAGGGATAACGCCTGTTTTTTCTTCCCACTGCAGCGCCCTCAGCGGGGAGTCAGTCGCTTCCTGTTATTAAGTCTGAGGGGGGGGGTCAGAGGTCAAAGGTGAGAGGTGGGAGTCAGATGCAGTGTTGACAAGGAGGAGGAGGCGAACAGAGAGACGGACGGAGGCTCTGTTTGCCGGATGTTCCTCCATGTGTGAGAGAGGGAGAGAGGGACGGGAGAGGGAGACGAGCGAGAGAGGGATGAGAGAGGGGGAGAGAGAGGAGGAACGACTGGAATTTCCTGAATGTGATGGAGGCGCGCTGTCTCTCTCTTCCTCCCTCTCTCTCTCCGGCCTCCCTGTTACAGTGACATTTCCTGCTCACTGACGTGCGTCCTCAGATCCTATCAGCATTATCAGAGGATCAATATCAGCCCGCTGTGAAATGTGATCACAGATAATAGCCAGATGTGTTCTGCGATGCCCTTCCCACTGTCTTGGAGGCCGTCCAGGAACAACCTCAGCAGTCAGTCAGCTGATCAAATTCTCCTGGGCGTACAGATGACGTCCTCCCTGCATAACCTCTTTAACGCATTCAACACCTCAACAGCACATTAACCGCACACACAGGCTCTGTTGCTATGTGTTGTGTGTGTGTGTGTTTGTTATTTCAAGCCTTGCACCTGTTGTTTACATGTTACATTACATTTCTGTCAGCCAGCTAACTGGATGTCTGTCAGCCGCTCCACCCCTTTGGTCCAGGTGAACATTGTACCTGCTGAACATCAGCATGTTAGCGTGTAGCGTGTAAGTAAAGTCTGCATTTTGAAGGCTGCTGTTGCACCTGAGAAAGTTTCACCTGTGAGCTGGTTATTGTAGTTCACTGTGTGGACGTACTACACCTCCCGCATTGTTCTCCAAATCAGCCTGAGCTCGGGCCGGATCCTGTTACAAGCTGGTGTGACCTGCCAAGCAAAGTACAATGAACGAGTGCACAAACACACACTGTATACACACACAGTACAAGTACACACACAACCCCATTCTCACCGAAGCAACAACTTATGTAAAAACATGGATTGTTCTGTTGTGAGCAGGTAACTAAGTACATTTACTAAACTACTGTAAGTAAATACAATTTGCTTGAGGTACTTGTATTGTTGTATTTTAATTACTTCTTTAATAACTTTAGTTTCTTTGCAGATTCAGAATAATAAAATATATAACCTATATATAAATGATGATATATTATTAAGTAAGGATATAAAGTTTCACTTAGGGGCAGTAAGTGATTACTGTATATAATGCATGAATAATTATAATCAACTAATATAATATCTATTATTTTGAAGTATATTTTTAAGCAAATAATTTATGTTTTTGGGGTTTTTGAGTTGCGTTAGTTCCTATTTTATTTTGAAAGTGTCCTTTCTAAGGTGTTCTGTGCAGCTTTGCTTCCTGTCTTTGTGTTTTCCTTGGCTGATGGTTTGCACCTGTCCTCATGTGGCTCACCTGTGTTCAGTTATCCCGCCCCTCCTTGTTTTATATTTATGTCAGCTCATCCCTCCCTCTCTCTCTGTCTCCGGTGCTTTTGTTTGAAAGTTTGTGGCTTTTTATTTTGGTTTTCTCCTGTCTCCCCCCACCCTGCAGTGCTGAATTATTTTAGTTTGTGGATTTCTTGCCTGCGTGCTCTGGATTTGTTTGGACTGCTCTTCTGTTCTGGATCACTTCCTGCCTCTTCTTTGTAAGCATCCCTTTGAGTTTTTCTGAATAAACACTATAAAACTGTTTCCGTTCTGCTCTTGTGTCCATACCCCTTGTTTCCTGTGTCTATGCTCGGTGAATTACAACAACCGTTTTGAATTAGAGACCTTGTATTACAAGTAGAAATCTCTACTGTAAAATGCTCTCTGGTCTCAGATCATCAATCAGTCATTTTATCTGGAGCTTTCATTTCAGTTTAAACACAAACCAGCATGTTGATTTCTAAAAATAAATCCAACTTGACACCAGAACCTACGGGAGAGGAGAGATCTTGATGTATTTGACAGGCTGTGAAGAGGAATTAGACTTTTGGGGGGTTTTGTGAGCGGGTCAAGTTAAATCAGCTCCATGTGTGTTTGAAGGTACAGTAAATCCAGCACCCTGCCCCCGGGCTCATTTTTAGGGAGGGTGGGATAAACGCTAAGCTGACTAAAGACAGGAGTCGCCACCCTCAGGGGAGACATCAAGAGGTAAACTCAGCATACTTTGTGTGTGGAGTCAAAGTAATGTGATCCTCTTTCTTTCTTTCACTCCCTCCTTCTCTTTGTGTGTGAACATGTGTGATAATATAACCACTGTGAGTGTGTGTGTTTGAAATATGTCCTTTTCCTGTGAACGTATGTGTGACTGTGAGTTGCTAAGACAAGAATGTTAATGTGTGTTTGTGTTTAAGTTTGCAGTTTGAATGTGTGTGTAGACAGAGGGGAATTATGAAGCTCAGTTCAGCAGGGACTGTTCACTGCAGGTTGGGTGTGTACAGCTAAAATCCAGCAGACATTTAAGCTAAATTAATTAAGTGTTCTTGTGTAAGCATTTGTTTATTAATGTGTCTTAATATTTCTTGACAAACACAGCCGTTTGTGCAGCGTCTCCAGCTGTAGCACAGGTTGCCAGATGTGGTCAGCACAGATTTAGGTTTTGGTCTCTATGCAGACACGGTGGTACCAAACCTGGCAACCTTATTCAGAGTCACTTTTATTGGCCAGGTATGAGTACACATTTTGACTCTCAATACATTGCTCTCACACAGAATAAGCATAATTAACGAGAGATACTCACAAGTCTTTGAGCTGGAGTCCAAGTCAAGTCTCAAGTCTCTGAGTTGGAGTCCAAGTCTCGTCTCTCGTCTGAGGGGAATAATAACAGCACGCTCATCAGACATTTCCTAAAAATAGTTCACGAGTCCCGCACCTCGAGTCAGAGTCGAGTCTCAAGTCTTTTGAGGACGAGTCTCAAGTCACTGAACAATATGAACAGCAAGACTTTGCGTTTCCATTCCATCCACCTGCATTTTTGCCAAGTAAAATGAAGAAATACTTAACAGGGGGAGAAAGCTGAAATATTGCAAAAACATTTTTACGCTTGGCTGAAATGGGAAAAGTTTGTGCATCGTTTAATCAATGGAAACAGACTGAGTGAATAAATGCTGCTGTACAGACCCCACAAATATCAGATGTGTGTGGAGCGATGAGTAGGCTGTAACCTTCCTCACATTAACACAGGAAACTGCCGTTTGACTCTAGCTCCTTTTAGGACGTTATCTGAATGTATCCTCTTCTTCTGTGACGGATGATCCAACTCAAATATACTCACACAGTCTTTTAAAGATTTTCTTGAAATTCTGTCACAATTTGCAATTCATCTTTAAACAAAGCAATAGGAGGCGTTAATTAATTGGTTTGGAGGTGTTGGTAAACTTCGGACAGAGCCTGACTAACAGTTCCCCCCTTCTTTAGGCTAAACTAGGCTAACTACATGCTAACTCCAGCTCTGTCTGAAATCCATCTTCTTATCTCACTTTTGTAAAGACAGTAATAATGAACCATTTCTTAAGCTGCTGCTTCATCCCTGCTGTAATCAATCAGTGATAAATGTGTTCATGGCCTCTTATCGGCAGACTGTATTGTGCAACACCGGGTCGGTTTCGACATGAAATCTGCTAAAATGTTTTACAGCACAAACTTCTTTCAACACAAAAGAAGAAGGAGGACCTGGTGCTCAAACTGAACCTGTTTCTAAATCAGTTGCAGTCTCAATGGCAGTAAAAAGAATGGTTTACAACATGTTCACCATCTTCATTAAAGTTAACAAGAAAGCAAATGCATGTTGTTGTAGAAAAACAGCAATGAGAAGGGATATTTTTAACCTGCATTAAAACAGCTACATATAACCAGTAGTGGAAGAAGTACTCAGAACTTTTACTTAAGTAAAAGTAATACCACAGTGTAAAAATATTAGAAGTCCCGCATACAACAGTTTACTACTTTAAAGTATTTGCATCAAGTCCTTTTTATGCAGAAACCCCATTTCAGGACAATACATTATAATTATTGATGCATTACTGTATGACTATGCATCACTAATGTTTCAGCTGGTAAAATGTCAACTGCTTTGTAAACTGCTGGGCTGCTTCACCTGTAATAATATTCAAAGTAACTGTTGTCAAATGTAGCAGAGTAAAAGTACAATATTTACAGTGGAGTACCTCAAACTTGTACCAAAGTACAGCACTACAGTAAATGTACTTAGTTTAAATGTCTTCCTGTTCTCTGTCCTCCTGTAATTCTGGCTGTATTTGTTCTATTTAGAGGATTAACCTGAACCCGAGCTCAGCTCTCCCACCTCATGCTATCCCGACCCATCAAAGAACCCGTTCAAGGCCTCCTCAAGCCTGCGCAAATATCCACCAGCGCCAAGGAGAAAATCCAGCCTCACCGACAGGAAGTGGCAGCAGACTTTAGTGACGAGTTTCAGACCTTTCCCCATTTTTCCCTCAGTGTAGCAAATTCCTTTAAACTGGGTCAAGCTGTGTCTCAGTGAGTGTGATCAGTGGGTCTGAGTCTGTTGAATTGATTGTAATTAATTCATTTGGTGAAAGGAAAGTATTAATGTCTACCTGCACCAAATTACTTCAACCAACAGCTGAAAACAAAGACAGCATTGATCTTGTATTGCAGCAGAGCTAATTAGTCATAAGTACGATAAGGAAAAATGTCTAAGCTGGCACGGTGGCATGGAAACTCTCTGCTGTGAACGGGTAAGATGCAAAGTGTTCTGGATAAAAGCGCTAGGGTGGAGTTGTAAAATGAGCCAAATAAGGAGCTTCATAGTTCTTTAAAAGTTTATAGCCAATTACAATTAAGAACCTTGCATTTCGCTGTAAACATTAGTTGACATGTAAGAATATTTTAGGTGGTCTGAGGTTTCTATGGTGGGCGGGCCAAGTGTACATCTACATCAGAGAAATCGGATGGTGAGTGAGCTTGATGTAGTAAGTTTCACTCATCACTAATAAGGGTGCTACAACAATTATAAGTAAGCTTACCAAGTAAGCAAAATGTGTATGACAGATATTTTGACGACACTGATGTGAGCGATGATCAAACTCTTGAAAAACATTGACAAAAGTAAGTGGACCTTGAGTTAATGACATGTAGTGAATGTCAAGACTAAACATAAAATATGAAAATTTGTTCCTGTTTGGAGTAGGACTGTCCCCGACTAAAGATTTACATAGTCGAATCAGAATTGTCAAGTCTTGCCTATAGTCGACTGATAGTAGAGCGAGCGGGTGACACAGTAGCTCAGCTTTAAGTGGAATTTATTCTTCTGTGTTGAATAGACAGCGTAGCCGCTACGTAGCCCCGTACCCTACGCCGTAGCCTGACTTGCACCTCCTCAAAAATGTAACTACACGTTGAGGCGTCGTGGACCGTAAGAACTGTGATTGGCCAGCTGGGTAGCCTCGCAATGCCTCCGAGCCGACAGGAAGTGCCCTGTTCTTTGGAGTAACTTTTACTAATGGCCAGCTGTAACATGGCAGATCAATATATTTGACCGTCACAACCCGAGCGAAATTACTTGTTTTGCTATCAGAATGTGATCCATCCATCGTCAACCACTTATCCTGCGTACAGGGTCGCAGGTGGCTGGAACCCTGGACAGGCTGCCAATCCATCGCAGGGCCCAGAATGTGATCCATTCGGTCAGTAACATTTGAAAGGCTATATCCTACGCAGGAGTATAAATCAAGCTTTAATCATTTTCTCTCTGCTCTGCTGTTCACCGGTCTTGTGCATAGTTTTGCGTGCGTGCGGTGCGGCTGGGGTTTATTTCAAGTACTATTTAAAAATGATATTATATTCTTAGTGTGGTTCATCAATGGTGATAAATGATCCGGACGTCCCGCGAGGTGCGGACTACTCGTCACAACACCGGTGAAGCTGGGGTCCCATCTCTCTGCCACGTACAAACACATTCACGCTACGCCTACACATGCACACTGACCCCCCTTCTTTAAGGGTAATTTTGGATTTACTTTAAAAACATTTATTAAAAGCTTTTTTTCTTTATACATGTTTATTTACAGCATTATATGTTGAAATGTATATTGTAATAGGCTGTATATTAACTTCTTGGAAGAAAGCTGGTAGTTCTATGTTGAGCACTCCCATATCGCAAAAATGGCATGATCGTCATTTTGTTACAAAGCTTCAACTGTGAGATTGACAGCCGAATCTCCGACTATTCGGCGTCAGCCATAGTTTAGAGTTATTGATGCAACAACTGGTTCTCATCCCAGGGCGTCACACTTCGATGCTGAGATTACAGAAGTTAAATAACGTGACTTACGTAACGTCACTAAAAAGAACAAGTGTTTTGATTCAGACTTTTTGTTTCACACAGGAAATGGACACCAGTGTCCTAGGTGGAGGCCCAGTTTCTGTTTTACTTGGACTTTTCTGTTATTTATAGTAGGCCTACTTTTAGCATTGAACTATGATGCAAAAGGCTGCCATGTGCGTTGGTGCCAGATGCTGAAGGATGTAACAAAGTGAACTGGGAATGAGAACGGGCTGGATGCAACATTAGAAAATGGCACTTTTGGATTGATATTACTTCACTGGATCACGTTTTTCATTATTGGTTAATCTTCCAGTTATTTTTTGTTTCTCTATAAAATGTGAAAATTGTGAAAAATGCAACCGTCGTCACATATGGATGTATGGTCAATACCCATTGGCGTGTGCTGACTCTGTAGCGTCGTTTATGAAGACTAAAGGTGGGTGTATAATATATAACAGTACAGTCCGAGTAAAGAGGTGGTTGGATTGGGCGGGTGGGCCAGAAATTGGACTTTCAACCAAGAGACTAGTGTTTGTTTCCAATGTGAAACAAAAAGTCAACCTTGAGTGATTTATTACTTACGTAGGTTAAGTTGCGTAAGTTCCACAAGTAACGTAACTCAAGTGACATAAGTATTTTAAGCCAAATCATGATGTTTTCCTAAACCCAACAAAATTACAACGTTAAACATTTTCCATTTCACAACGTTTAGTAGTTTAATTTTGAAAGTCTAAGCAGATGTTGCATATTTATAGTTGATAACTTGACCGCGGAGCCCTATACATTGAAAACAACACTTCAGGATACCCAGGGTGTTAAAAAGTGACACCAAGGGGTCTTGACCAAGCGTTGGCGAGTTGGGAGTGAGAATGTGTTGAAAAATGTCCATCGCAGCTTCCCACAGTCCAAAATTACGTCTTCTGATGTCTCGTTTTGTCCGACCAACAGGCCAAAGACAGAAGAAAACAGCAGACACCAAAGATTGGTTGAAAGTTATTTACTGTTGATTTATTTTCAATTGATAGACTATTCCAGTGGTTCTCAAACTGTAGGGGGGGCACTTCACTACAAGGCTACCCTGTATTATTAATGATTGATAATAATGAAATCAACTTTTGCTGGGGTGGGGGGCATGAACCTTTTTTGGCTTTTGAAGGGGGACCTGACAGAAAAAGTTTGTGAACTACTGGACGAATCAGTTCATCGACTTTTCATTTCAGCTCTTAAGCAGTTAAACATGTAGTTAAACATGTGACAGTGCTGTACAGAATATGTTTTTTATAACTGAAAGTATTTTAGGGTGAAATAGTTTAAATAGCTCTCATCAAATTAAACATTTTTGTCCTCAGATAAGACACAAATAAGAACAAACACTTACAGTAACGACACACAGGATCTATTCATAGCATAGAAGGGCTATGTCTAATTCTTGGCAGTCCTCATCATAATATTGACTTCCAGTGAGGCTGTGGATTAAAGGGTTAGTGCCCTCAACGCCTCTATGTGCAGGAAGAAACTAAACACTCAGCAAATCTGGTGGTGGGTGTGTTCAGACCGAAAATTACACTGAGTTAAAATCCAATGCAAGGCTTGTTTCAGTTATACCGATGTAGCTGGACCATTCAAAGACCTAAAACTGACAGATTTACAATAAAGGGGCGGAGCGGTTTGATGAAACACTTCAGTGAAGGCTGTCCTTCCTCACTCTCATGAGAACATTCGAATGCTTTTTTGCTGCGTATATGTACCTGAAGGGTGGTAGAGTTTTCCACGTTAACGACTTCAGTTGGTTGTGCAAGGGTTAAAACTACACTTCTTCTTCAGCTAGGCCAATAACTCCGTTGGCTAGAAGTTGGCTAGTTAAAACGCAAGAAATCTCGTGCTATATCTCGCGAGACTTAGTAGTACAAAAATAAAATTAAACAGCTCTACTGAGGCATTTAACGGCTTGATGAGACGTTAAAGGGTGGTGATGGCGCAATGGATGGTCTGAAGTTACTACAAAAACAAGATGTAAGCTAAAAGAAGCTAGCTAGGATGATGGTGCAGCAGAGTTTTGGGGTGTGGAGGAAGGTTTTCTTGCTGAAACTATATTGAAAGTTAGTTTCAATCTATGGTCAATCAATCTTGACCCAAAACAAAATTACAGTGATTATAAGAGCATTCAAGGAAAACACATTTAAACCAACAGCTATTTCAGCCGATCATTCAACTTGCTTACCTGACCTTCTTAACTACTTTAACTGTCAAACATACATTTTTACACAACTACTACTACTAAGTGTTTAACAACAGTATAATAGCTACAATATTATACAGATTTACAATGGTGATGTTACAGAGGTTTTTGTCCATTAGTAAGTAGATAGCAGTGTTTACATGGTACACATTGCTTATTACATGTCATATGAAAATAAAAATTGTGTTAGACAATCAGACAAAAGGAAATGTACAAAATTTACTGGATAACTTATTGGTTAGTTAACTGATTATCCTTAATTTAAAAGTTAGTTTCTTTAGGGATGTCCCCTCATTTCTTGTAATTGGTATATCTTTTATCTTCACAAAACCTGCATCTTCTCTGAGGTGGGAGGTAGAGGTTGGAATTTTTTTTGGGATTCCTGTTGGATGGAAGTCAATTTCATTGAACATCATAGGACTGGAAGGTCAGCAGGAGCAGATCATAAATCATATTTTAATATGTAAATATGCATTTGTAATATTAATAAAAGCTATTTTCTGATTTATTAATGTATTTTTATCAGGAACTGGATGGGACAGGAGTCAAAATCCACTCCAGTGTCATCATCTAGTGAGAGCCCTGATCACCACCCCCAATAACAAAGTTGTACACACTGCAATGTGCCTGCAAATGTGGAAGACATATATTGTGATCAATACAAAGTAATATATTAAAAATCATCATCCTCTTTATAACTGCTCTGTTCCACTGTCACACAGACATTCATTGCTGACAGCTTCACTTCATCCTCAGTGTAAATGTATGGAAACATCCTCTCAGTGAAAGTGTGTGTGAAGGTGTGTATGTGTGTGTTAGTATCAGGATCAGAGAACGACAGCTTTCCTCTGTTC
>NC_060167.1:2710439-2711676 GCF_021292245.1 Micropterus dolomieu | reverse complement strand
CTCTTTCCACTGCAGCCTTGTAGTTGAGCAGGAATGAGACGTCTTCAGCTCTCAGCTCCTCCTCTGTGGCTCTGACTGTGTCTGAAAGAGCTGCTATCTCTCTGCTCAGAGCCTCCATCTTCTCCTTCATCATCTGACTCTTCTGCTCCTCTTCCTCCCTCAGTGCAGCCATCCTGGCCTCCTCTTCCTCCTCTAGAAACTGGTGAAGCTTCTTAAACTGCTCCTTAATCTGCCTCTCTGTGTGTCGGGCCTGGACCTTCATGTGTTCTGCTGTTTGATCAAACTCCTCTTTAACTTGTTCACAAACCTTTAACTTCTCCTTTAAGGGCTCCAGAGTTTCCTGAAGTTCCTTCTTGTGTTGTCGTGCAGCTTCATCGACGGGTCTGAATCTGTGCTTTCTGTGTTTTTCTGAATCTCTGCAGACGAGACACACTGGCTGCTGATGGTTCAGACAGAAGAGTTTGAGTTTCTCAGAGTGCAGACTGCAGAGAGCCTCTGAAGCTCTCTGATCTCTCTCCTGTAAGAAGGCCTCACACAGGTTCTTTAACGCCAGGTTTAAAGGTGGTTCTGACCTTGAAGATCTTCTCTTACAAACTGGACACTCAAGTGCTTGTTTCTGTCTCCACCAACTCTTCAGACAGACTTTACATAAGCTGTGGCTACATGACAGAAGAACAGGATCTCTGAAGACCTCCTGACAGACCGGACAGCAGAGATCCTCCTCTGATCTGGAAGCCATTTTGTCTCTGAAGCTGAAACCCAGCAGACAGAAAGTACAGTCAGTCATGGCTCCCCTCCCTCCTCTACTTTAATGTTATGTTTTTAGTCAAACTGTCACGCTCTGCCGGTTGGCCATCCTTTGTGTTTACTTTTGAGTTTAGTATCTGCCTTGGTATGTTGAGTTTTGGGTTCTGTCCTGTCTAGTGTCCAGTATCTGTTATATAGTCTGCTTGTCATGTCTAGTCTCTCTGTTTTCCTCTGCTCTCTCTCTGCCTCGTTAGTCTCATGTCTGTCACCTGTGTTGCTCCCGCCCTGCTCGTTAGTCCCTGTGTATATATACCTGGTGTTTCTGTCTTGTCCTTGTCCGGTCATTGTTCATGTTACCCCCCAGTCTGTCGTGTGTGTACTCTCTGCCTGTAACCAGCCTTGCTTGTCTCGTCTTGTCTCGTCTCCCGGTACTTTTGGATTTCAGTTATTCAGCCACTCACCTGTAAGTGTGCTCGCTTTTGTTTGTTTA
>NC_060167.1:2694302-2710419 GCF_021292245.1 Micropterus dolomieu | reverse complement strand
GTCTCTGAAGCTGAAACCCAGCAGACAGAAAGTACAGTCAGTCATGGCTCCCCTCCCTCCTCTACTTTAATGTTATGTTTTTAGTCAAACTCACCTTCTGTGTGTGGAGCGTCAGCAGGTTGAAGCAGCAGTGTTGTAGTTTTCCACTTTTCTCTCCTGTAGCTGAACTCACTCAGGGGAAGTTGGTAGTTTGGTCTGAAGGTGAATCTGATCGTCTGTTTTTCACTCTGTGTCTCTCTGTAGTGAGGAAGGATAAGAAGCTGTTTCCTGGTTTGTGTCAGGTGAGGGGTTGAGCTTTGTCAGACCTCTGTTAAGAGCTGTTGCTTGAACTATAAAAGCAGGGCGTGCTTCATTCTACAACTGATCCACTGCTGGAAATGTAGACTGATAGCGTGCAGCAGGGTGTTTCTATTGTCAGTAATAGTTTCAATGTAGTGGAGGAGTAAAAAAAAAAATTGGTATCATAGAATATCATAGAACAAATGGGACCAAGACATGTGCTAGTTTTACTTGTTGTGATTTGTTCAATGTAACTGAGCTCTGAGTGCAAGACATACATATTTAACTGAATACCAATTCTTTCCAGGAAAAGGTGTGTAGATGTAGGGTGGGCCTGACACTAACGCTGTGAGTGTTGACTCATGAAAGGTCGACCATGCAGCAGCAGAGGTCAACAAGACCTCTGCTGAAGGCGTCACAGGCCAGATTTATGGAGTTGTTTAACACGAAACATATTTTTACAACAGGAACATTTGACTCACTGGCACAAGACCCTGATTACTCGGATGATTGAACACTTGCTCAACCTGCTCTCATCCGTGCCTCTTGGCAACCAGTCTTCACTCTGACCTGACATGCAGCTGCTTAGGCTCGGGATTGTGAGTCTTAAGCCATCATGTCCTGTCTCTCTGCTAATCATCTGTTAGCTCCTCAGCCTGTCCCTGTTTCCTGTTCCTCAGACATGGCTCATGAGTCTACCTTCTGTAGTTCCAGGCTAGCCTACAAGACACTCCCCCACACCCAAAGAAACTGGGACCTCATCAAAGTAGAGACTCCCGTACATACAGTTCTCTGCTTCATTTTTGTTGGACCATGCTTTGGAGCGAGCACACAAACTGTTAGCATTCAGTCAGCTAGCCTATCAGCTAGTTCTGGACCATTGTCATGCAGAATCTCGCCCTATAGCCACTTTCATCAAAGCCCTCCAGCAGGAAGAGTGGCTCCCAGCGTCATTGGGCTTCTTCACTGCCCCTCAGATTCACTAAGTCGTCGCTTTCCAGCTCCTTGTCCTCATTGTTGTCTAGTGACTTGCTGCCCGGAGGCATGGAGATGAAGCTGCCTAGCATCTTAGAGATGGAGTTGCCCAACTATGGAGAGACTTTGTTGCCCTGTACCTCAGAGACTAAGCTTGTCAGCTTCACAGATAGTTTGTTCTCCAGTCCTGAGATTCAGCTGATCAGCACCCTAGAGACAGAGCTGTCCCACCTATCCAGAGGCTGAGCTGGCAAGTGACACAGAGCCAAAGTTGTCTAGTGCCACAGACACTTTGCTGGATAGCTCTACGGAGATGCTCCTGTCCAGCTCTCCCAAAATTTGGCTGATCAGCCTCCCAGAGACTATGTTGTCCAGCTCCACAATGACTCACCAGGCCAGCTACATTGAGATTTAGCTGTCTAGCTCTTCAGAGACTTTGTCACCAAGGTCCCTAGAGACTTTGGTTGGCGTCACCAACTCCTGGCTCCTGCCTAATACCCCGTCGGCAGTCTGGCCGACACCTGTTCCCGATTCTACATTTGCAACCCCGCCGACTCCTCCTTGTCTCCGGTTGGCAACTCGACCAGCCAAGAGTCCTGTTCTCACTTAGCTGGAGCAACACCCTGTCCCTGCAGAGCTGCAAATTACACCATCCCATGAGCCTGAATTTCTGCAGCCATCAGGCCCCGAACAGCAGTAACTCCCCGCTCTTGAGCAAGAGCGGTTTCCAGAACTGCAGCCCCTCTTGACCCTGCTGAGTTACAACTATGTTCTGATTCCAGTTGAGCTGCATTTGAATTTGATCTCGGTGCCGCAGCCATTCTCTGCCCTAGAACTGCAGCAAATCCCTACTCCTTAGCCAAAGTGGATTCCTGACTCTGCTGAGCTGTAGCGACCTCCTTCCCTTGTCATTGAACTGCCGACACGCCCAGTCCTTGCTGAACATCTGCAGTCTTCTGTCACCGTACTGCAACAATGTCCTGCTGCTGGGTTGGTGGTTGAATTGGCTTCTTAACTGAAGTAAATCTCTGACGCTGCCAAGCTGTGTGAGTCTGTGTCTGATGGTAAGAATATACACTATATTGCCAAACGTTTTGGCTCGCAGTCTCTGCTCTAAATCATCCCAAAGGTGTTCTATCAGGTTGAGGTCAGGACTCTGTGCAGGCCAGTCAAGTTCCACAACACCAAGTTCCCTCCTCCATGTCTGTATGGACCTTGCTTTGTGCACTGGTGCACAGTCATGTTGGAACAGGAAGGGGCCATCCCCTAAAATGTTTCCACAAAGGGAGCATGAAATTGTCTAAAATGTCTTGGTATGCTGAAGCGTTAACAGTTCCTTTCACTCAAACTAAGGGGCCAAGCCCAACGCCTGAAAAACAACCCCATACCATGATGCCCCCTCCACCAAACGTTACACTTGGCACAATGCAGTCAGGCAAATACCGTTCTTCCAGCAACCGCCAAACCCAGACTCGTCCATTGGATTGCCAGGCATAGAAGCGTGATTCGTCACTCCACTGCTCTAGTGTCCAGTGGCGCTGTGCTTTACACCACTGCATCTGACGCTTTGCATTGCACTTGGTGATGTAAGGCATGTATGCAGCTGCTCGGCCGTGGAAACCCGTTCCATTGACTTCTCTACGCACTGTGCTTGAGCTAATCCGAAGACCATATGACATTTGGAGGTCTGTAGCTATTGACTATTTTCTTGAGCAAAAATTTGGCGACTTCTGCGCACTGTGCGCCTCAGAATGCGCTGACCCCGCTTTGTGATTTTATGTAGCCTACCACTTCATGGCTGACTTTCTGTTGTTCCCAATTTCTTCCACTTTGTTAAAATACCACTAACAGTTGACTGTGGAATATTTACTAGTTAGTAAATTTCACGAATAGACTTGTTGCACAGGTGGCAACCTATCACGGTACCACACTTGAATTCAATGAGCTCCTGAGAGCGGCCCATTCTTTCACAAATGTTTGTAGAAGCAGGTGCTTGATTTTATACACCTGTGTCCATGAAAGTGATTGGAACACCCGGGGCGAGTTCAGTGTAGAGAAAACGTCGCAAAACATTTTTTTCAACGGAAACGGTGGTTCCCTGAACACCCTGCTGTGCAAGCGGACTGAATTTTCCTGCCTTTTTAACACCATTGTGTTACATCGTCTTTACACAAATTTTACACAAATGTGTCGCAGCTGATTGGGTAACACCTGAGACATGCCCACCAAACGGGAGAAAACATACCTCGAAGCCTATTGCAGAACGTTGCGCAACGTTGCAAGGAAACATGTCGTTCAGTCCGAAAATGTTGCACTCGCAAAACGTTTTGAGATTAAACTCACCCCTGAATAAAATGATTCAGAGGGGTGTCCTAAAAACTTTTGGCAATAAAGTGTAGCAAAGTGTGAAAAAATAAATGGTTAAATGCAGGAATTAATTTGCTTAGCAGCATTGTGTAACTTTGATTGGAAACCAGCAGCTAGCTTGCTTTATTGAATTATATAATAATTATGTTGAGTTGGCGTCACATTATTTACACAGAATATTGGATTTTAAAAGTATTAATCATCCAGCATGGGCTAAGTAAAATCTGAACCAATATTAAATCAATGATTTTTATAACCAGCAGTATTCACCATTATTTTGCTCATTTGGATTATTTACTCATAAATGTTTACAATCTGTAATCAATTTAAACACAGATATAATGAATTCTCAGCTCCAGGGTTACCATTTAAAAAATGAGCACAATAAACAAATACTATGACAGTATTTGTAATGTCAGACTTTTCCAGGAGGATTCTTTTCATAGGACTGGTTTCCCACAGATTTGGTTCTCACACATCCAAACTCACAGACGCACAAGCGGAAGCATGTGGAAACATTTAGAGCTGGCAGCTTCAAATCACCGTGTCCCGTGTCACCCCTGAACACCACCCTGAGAGGGCTTTGAACCCGGTCACAGGGGTCAGAGGTCGAATGAGAGGGGTGAGCGCCAGGATGGAGTCCAGGCCTCCCAGAAACAAGCAGCAGACTGGCAGAAAGCGCAAGCAACACACAAATTTATCATTACACTGTTTTGTTTTCACATGTAGATCTTTAAATGTGACTTCATAAGAAAGTCTACTAGTGTCATTTCTTAAACTATAAATTATTGTGATTTATTAAAGTAAATAAAGCGTTTTTGTATTATAACTTCCTGAAAGGTAATCAGATTAGATACAATCTAATACAAACAAAGAAGAAACAAACCCCTGTTACTCTGGGGGTCACTCTGTTATTGATAAAAGGATTAACGTAATTATCTGCTTATCAGATGTTTCTCCCCCAGGCAAAATCTCTCTGGAACAACACAGGAAGTGATGTGATGTAGTGTGAGCGGTTACAGTGACAGCAGGATCCACCACTCTGGTCCAGACTGAAATATCTTAAGTTACTGGAAGGACTTTCGCGACATTTTGTCCAGATGCTTGTTGTCTAAAGAGAATGAATCCTACTGACTTTAGTGATCCCCCAACTTTTCATCAAGCACCATCATCAGGTCAACATCCTCAGAGCTGCTGACCCGGCTGTCGACACATACTGTGCATTTACAAGCTGCTTGGATGGTCCCATCCCTGAGTTGAATGCACCATAAGTCTTGATCAGTTTTGAAAGGTGACCTGAAAGAAGGAAATAAGGAACAATAGATCAACAACAGCTCCTGTGTTTCATTAGTTTAGTTACCTTGGATCTGGGAATTTGTCTTTCAGATATTTCCTGACATTTTATTGATCAATAAATCAAGAAAATAATGAACGATAACCAAAATGATGAGTTGCAGCCCTGATGCAATAAGAATGAAGCTGAGTCTAATCTGGTGATCCAGTGATCCGGTCCGTCACAGCTCATTTATTACTCGTGTGCAGAGGACCAAGATGAACTGAGCCGCCATTTTAGTGTGGCGGAGATGAAACTCCAGGTCGACAGTTGCACATGTTTCAACCAGATGGAGTTATATCAAGAATGTTTCTGTCCGTCAAATGTGGTCGTTCGACTCAGAGAGTATTCTGACACTTCTCTGGGGGTAAAGCAGTTGACTTTTTGGCTTCTTCTAACCATGTGTCAAAACAACCCAATCGAAATCCTGTCAAGTATTTTGTAAAGATGTTTCTCATTGGCTAACTACACAAACCTAACTTCTCACCACGAGGGTTGAAAGGTCAAACATCCTTAACCTTTTGTCTGTCTTTCTCACAACTCATATCACTTCTTCTTTTCTCTCTGTCTGTTTCTCATCCGCATTGTGTTTCTCTTTGTTGCTCCCTCTGAAAACTGAATCGCTACGACAGCGTATTCAGGACATTGTAGGTTTAAAACAACAAAACCCAGGGATTTGAGGGGGGTAATATTCTGAGAAGAAACTGCAGTGCAGAAACTTGCTGCGTTCAGTTCAAAGTGACCCAATGCAGATTTTCTTTGCTTATAAGTGACTCAGATCTGATTGTTTTATAACAGTGTGAACAGCCCAGGTCTCGATTTATTCCAGTTTGGCTTTGGGCCACTTTCATATGTAGTTTAAATCTGATACAGGTTGGATTTTTTTTAAATACGACCTCTGGAAAGTCAGATCTGAGTTCATGCGACTCTGAAACCTGCCCTCGCTCCTTCTCTTCTCTCAGCACTCTCCAATGTGGAAAAGCTACACCAATATTTATGTTTGTCCTCGCTGTCCATCACTGTCTGTTTCTGACTGTTATCCTTCCTCTGAACAAAGAGTTTTCCTTTTTATCTGGAGCATCAGAAACTTTTCTTGGACATTTCTTAGGCCATCCTCCTCTCAGCTGCAGAGAGAGAGAGAGCTGCATCATTTCCATTCAGTTTCAATTCATGCGGCTTTATTGGCACGACTGCACACAATACTGTTCTCCAGCACAGGAACGTCGCCACAGACTCCAGATTTATACTTCAAATACATAGACATTTACCTGGCAGTGAGAGGCTTAATGAGCAAGGTATGAACTTGTTTGGTGTTTTGAAATTTATGAGAAAAAGACTTAGAAAATGCTATTTTTCATTTTGCTTGTGTTGTTAAAGGCTCCGTACAGCATAAAATGTAAACTAGTTTCACCAACCAGTATTGTGAGACACTTTCATATGTTCAAACAGCAAAAGCATAAAAAAGAGAAAGAACTGCAGACATCTATAAATGACTAAGATGTGACACATGCTTTCAGTGGTTTTGTTTCAGTCCCTCTTATCTGTCTGAAAGATCACCTCTTCTCCTGTCTGCACAAAAACCTGAAAGTGCAATTTTTGCTCATAAATTTACTACTTTTTTTTTCTACCGCACTTCCCTGACTCCGTAATTTTAAAAAATCTACAATGGCCCCAATACGCCATCGTAGAATCTCTCTCCGTCTTTTCATCTATCGAATTATAGACACCTGATCTGCAAACAAAAAGGAAGGTGTTACCAAAGGACGCAAGAAGAAGAAGGCAAAGAAAACCAAGTAACAAGTGTCTCAAAACGATCAAAACTTTTTCAATTAATTCAATTATAGTCAAGGGCAACTGGACGTGATTGAAGATACTTAGATAGAGATAAGATACTAAAAACTTACTTGATTTTAACATTATTCTTGGATAACTGTGACTTGAATGACTGAGAATCTTCACAAACACATAATTCATATGAAAATAATTTAGGGGCCCTGATCACCTTGCCAAATCATGTCTATTAAAAAGTTAATGCCTTTCCCGAGGAATGCAAAAGTTACTCTGGATCATCCACAGACCTCACAGTTTTCATACGGACTACTGCTCTAATAAGAACTGTTAACAGTGGCGTTTGTGTAACATCATATTCAGCTGACAGCAAGTTTCACAGGTGGAAACACCTTAAAACCTCAGCACATGAAACAAAAAGTGACACCATGAAACCACATGGGGTAAAGTGAGAAAAGATAGCACAGTGAGTCCTGGCATGCACTCAACAAACAAACAAACAAACACCGGTGTTCCCGAAGAAAGAGCTGAAATCTTACCCCAGAGCTGTCGCCTCCATCACCCCACCTCTCACAGGAGTTACAGACCTAAAGACTAATTAATTTATCTACTGCGAATGCACACAAACACTTTATTTCAAACAGCACATGCACATTGCGTAGATACCACACAACCCATGTCTCTGCTGAACTGGTTGGTGCAACGTAGTTTTATACTGATAGACAATTAGTATTTTTACTGCTTATATTTATACTTACATTATATTTATTATATAGTTAACTTTTTATCCTTCTTTTATTGATGCTGCTGGTCACTGAGAGCTGCCAAACTAATTTTCGTTGTACGTCTACAATAATAAATAAAGTGTCTTATGTCTTATGGGAAAAAAGAAAAGAGAGAGATAATTAAAATAATTTCCTTTAGAAGTCTGACTAAGTTTCTTTCCATTCAAAGCCAAATTAAAGACACCGTGAAATGAAAAGAACATTAACAAGGTTTAATCCTGTGTCTCTTCATTTATCTCTTGTTACATATCAAATGTAAAAATATTTTTAATTTGATTTTTCAGTGACCGCTGCATGTGGGAAGCTAACAGAGTATTATCTTAGGAAGGTGTTTGTGTTTGGATTTCAGTTGGGAACAACTTTCTTTAAATGTCCAAAGAATGTGATCTAATGAGGTCCAGTTTATTCATTAATGTTTATCCTCCTTATCTAAGTCACAAAACTGAGACTTCTGTTTCACTACCAGCCGAGGAGAAATCGAGTCGCTGACCGGCTGCACGTATAAACAGATTTACAGTAACCGGGTTACCTAAATCCATGAAAACACCCTGATTAAAACAAAGATATTATACAATCTTTGACGTATATCGTCCCATGTAATTGTTTTACAAAATTATCCCCAAACAGACGCCTAAAGAATCGACTCTGAACACAAATAGCATTAATGAAAAAGCAAAAGGTGGATTAGGCCTACTGGAGACACACAAAAGCAACGATTGTTTATTAGGAACTGGGTTAATCCGCCTATTAGATTAGAGGTGGGGACTTTCAAACAAAGTCGATCCAGGCTGGAATCAAGAAATCAACCAACTTTTATTTCAATACAGATAATCTGTCATTTGAGTTTAATCTTTTATATTTTTGAGTTCTCTGAATCTCTCCATGACGCTCAATATCTCCCACCTGTTGTCCCAATTAGCCAATTAGGACACGGCCCTGAATGAGTGCATAAAAAAAGTCCAACTCGGGTTTTGTTTCCCCATTTGAACCCTGATGAAGATCTGCTGAGGTCTGACTCATGAACATGTAGCTGATAAAAACAAAACTCTGAACTCCTGACATTTGCTCTTCAGCACATATTTAGAAACAACAGGGTTTTTGTGCTGAAGGTGAACAGATGGTTTGAGGTTGTTGAAGCAGAGCAGGTGAGCCGGCCAGTCCCGACACGACCAGCTGATCTCACATTATCTGAAGAGTGAACGCATGGGTGTGTTTGTGAAACTACAAATCAAGTCTATTTTCTGTTTGCAATAAATGAAACAGACCTATCTGATCAAAAGCCAACTCCCTGTTTCTTTCGTTCTTACTTCACCCACAGTCTGAAATAACCTCTGACACACTCAAATGCACAGTCACATGTTTGTTTGTTTCATTTTATCTTCTGTTTGCTGAGTTCCTTGTGAACCCTGGGATTGTGAAATGTGTCTTGAGTAAACTCGACTATTTATACAGCAGAGCAGAACCACTGAGAAATGGTTCACAATGTGCCCGCAGATATTTACCCGACGTAATGACAGAGCATTACTCTCATGTGTCGAAACATCTTCCAAAAAACCTTTTGGTAAACGGCGTTCCATCCACAGGATGTTCGATCAATCGACAAGTTAGAGCCACAGATAGGGGGAATACAAACACCCCCTGCACATAATAGACTTTCACAGTAACTAAGTGAGGAAATTAAACATGTGTGTGTGATGTTTAGTTGTTTAGCGGACAGAACATGAGAGGGACAGATTAACCTCTTCCCTCCTCTGGGCTGAGGTCAACGTTAAGTGAGCTTTAACAGCCCAGGGTCACGGATCTAGACAAAGAGGGAGACCTCACAGGATTTAAAGTCATTTAAACTATCATTTATTTTTAACTAAGACAACCTATGAGAACCTGTGTGTGGTGATGTGAAGGCAAACCGAAAAGGTGGATGGTGATGCTGAGGCACAATAACCAGGGCCCAGCTTGTCCAGGTTCAAGACATCAGGTTAGGCTCCGCCCACCTCTCTCTGCAGGGAGAAAAAACAAGATAGCAGGAGCAGCACTGCTACATAATCAAAAGAGTTGGGTACTTTCCTGAAGGTTAATACAGAACTTTTTGATTACCAGTACTTGGACCCTTCTACTCAAGTAAACAAAACAATACTACACTGTAAAAGGTCCTGCATTGGAAATTCTACTGTACTTGAGTGCTTAATGTTACAAGCATAATGTACTGTAAAGTATAAAAAGTAAAAGTGCTCACTATGAAAAATGGTTGCTTTAATAGACAGTAAAATTACAAATCCTTCAAGGTTGTGTGAGGGTCTGTGGGGCCACTAATCTGTAATTTTGTATCATATTTAAAATGTTGATCAAATATCATGACAAAGTAACTGCAGCATTTAAATAACCTGTAGTACCTGTAGTGGCTTTGATTAAATACAGTTTGATTTGGAGATAATGTGGATATACATAAGGTTTTGGCTGTTAAACACAACGTTGTGTCATCTTTAAGATCCCTTAAATGTATTTTACAGGAGTACACATACAGTGAAACATGATCATTAGAGTCATGTCTAATATTCTCTCTCTGTTAGCTCTGTGTTTGGTCTCCACCAGCTCCTGATGGAAATACCTTTAGCTGCTAAATGCTCCACCATGTTCACCAGCTCTAACTGTGTCTGTCTGCTGTTAGTATTTTCTTCTGCAACTGCAAACAAAGCTGAATAGAGCGCCAGGAGTGAATCAACACAGCTGCAGATTATAGAACCTAAACAATGAGCTGAAAGATGCATGAGCTGAGAGTGGGCTCAGCACTATGAGCAACAACTTTCACAAATAAATAGTCATGTAAGGCATTGTTGATTTAAAAAGTATTGATTTTAGCCGGTGACAAATTCAAACCTAACACCACATCTTCCTGCAAAAGCTACGATGTAGCAGCAGTAGCAAGTTCCCCCTGCACAAAAGTTCCTTCCTTTGACCTGGGCACCTGACAGCTGCGCTAAATCATCGAGACCCGACCACAATGTGGGCACAATCAAGATGAAGAGACCGCGTATTAATACCAGGTGTAAATGCAAAATGCCAATATTCAGGTAATACAGATCACAGGTCACCACCAGGTGTAAATGGGGCCCAAATGAAAACTACAAAGTTTAGAGCTGTGGTTTCTTCTTTTTAACTATTGTGGTATCACATTTCGATAAATGAGACGCACCGTGAGCTGTTTCCAGAGAGCTGCCGACAGCGTGAAGTACCTCACAGACACTCTTCCTTGAGGTTTCACGCTTCTTCTGTGAACAAAGTCCGGGCTTTTTCTCATCGGTGAGGTTTGAGCTAGAGGATGTTTGCACCGTGGTGGGCTTGATGGTGGATTTCCCCCCTCATCTTCACACTCTCATCAGTTCATCAGAAGAAAAACAAGTGCAGGAGGAAATCGATGTAGCAGCAGACTTCAGATTATCTGCTCTAACAGCTGACAGGGAAATACCTGACAGGAAATGTTTCTTTGTGTCTGCAGTCATTTCTTTTTAGCTGACGCTTTAATCCAAAGCAATTTACAGTAAATTACAGAACTCGCAAGAATCATGCAAGTACATCATAATTTTGACAAGTTCAGGTTACTTAGTGTATTGGTTCACAACCAACATTCCCATCAGCCTCAGCTGTACCTTGTGTTTAGTGCTAATTAGAAAATGCTAGCATGCTAACGCGCTTAATTAAGATGGTGAACTTGGTAAACATTATATCTGCTAAACATTAGCATGTTAGCATGCTGATGTTAGCGTTTAGTTTAAAGCACCGCTGTTCATAAATACAGCCTCACAAAGCTGCTAGCATGGCTGTAAACTCTTCTTGTTAAAGAAAGTAATCAATATAAAGCAGATCTGTAACTGCAGGTTAATGACAATCGAGATGATATCATGTTAAAGTACAATTTTTATGATTGTAAACTTTGTCATATACTGATTAAAAAACATATTGTGTCGATAAAAAGACCTTGGATTTATTTTTGGTAATGTCCAGAAAACTGATGCATCAAACCACTTCTCTGCAATTTCTGATGCACAACTAAAATATTTATTTTCCTTCCAACTCAGTTAATATTTGAGAGGATGATGAAAAGTGTCCCTAATGCATCTGTAAATCTGAATCGCAGTACTGCAAGGCTTCCTCTGCTCTCTCCTCGGGTTGAACTTGGAGGAACCTCCACTCTTGTGGTTGTTTTTTATAGTTTGTTTTCTAGAAGCCATTTGTTAGCGGTCATTGATAAATGTGGGTCAACAGGCCGCAACCACAGCAGCTTCCTGCCATGAACTTTGTTCTTAACAAAGCTTCAAGTCCGACTCGCAGCACAAACAAACTTCCTTCACAGAAGGAGCTTCTTGTTCCCAGTCTGAATCTGAAGTGTTGGTTCCTGTTCTGAAGAACTGCTGCATTTTATTTATTTAGTATTTAACCTGAATTTACAAGGAAAAGCTCACTGAGATGGAATCTTGCCAAGAGAGGCAGCAGAATTTAAAAGTAACACTGGCACACATATATTAAATGAACACTTTTGTTTTTGCCCCAATTCATCATGAGCTGAACTCAAAGACTTTCTCTATGTACACAAAAGGCCTTTTCTCTCAAATATTGTTCACAAGTCTGTCAAAATCTGTGTCAGTGAGCACTTCTCCTTTGCCGAGATAATCCATCCACCTCACAGGTGTGGCATATCAAGATGCTGATCAGACAGCATGGGGATTGCACAGGTGTGCCTTAGGCTGGCCACAATAAAAGGCCTTAGGCTGGCCACAATAAAAGGCCACTCCAAATCTCCACATACATTTTCCTCCCCCTGAAACAGTTAAACAAATTATTATTATTATTATTATTATAACCAAAAACCATAATTGTGCAGTTCATGTGACGATGAAAGATCTTTGAGTTCAGCTCCTGATGAATGGGGGCAAAAACAAAACTGTTGCATTAATAATTTTGTTCAGTTTATAAATAAATAAAACCTTTAAACTTTCTAAGGGTCGGTTTTTAGTACTTCCAAAGCTACAGAAGAGGTCGCTGCTGTTCGTCCCAACAAGACCTTCCTGCAACCAGTTTGCAAAATTTCTGGTGTTATTGGTTTTAGTGGTTATGACAGTGTCCTTTTATCTAAACTGAAATATCTCAACAACCATTGGAGAGATTTGGATGACATGACATTTGGGGCAAACATTCATGTTCCCCTCAGGATGAACTGGATTAACTCTGGTGATCCTCCGGCTTTTCATCTTCAGGTCAAAGTTTCAATGTTGTGACAAAATACCTGCAGAACTTAACTGTAAAAGAGAAAAAACTTAACGTTAGAGAAAACAACACATGAAGTTTTCTGTTTTCTGCCACACGTGTCTTCGAGGTCTTGGACGTTTTTAAACATATTTTGTAAATAAGCTGTCACTCTGCGTGACCCAGAACTCATTCTGAATTATGACCCAAAACTTTAACAATGCATCAACTTGTCCAACAGAGACTCCAGAAATTTGGTATTACTGTCACAGTACTGTACTTAAGTACAATTTTAAGGTACTTGATTTCTATTTTCAGCTATTTTTATACCTTTACTCCACTACATTTATTTGAGAACTTTAGATACTGTGCAGATTCAGTGCAACAGTTTATGCATCAGTAGGGGTTAAGATAAGACTTTATTGATTGGAGGGGGACGGGGGTTCACAGGCTTCCCAGAAGTACCATTTATATAAAGATTTTGCTTTACCTGCTGCAACATTAAAGTGGTGAACAAAGTAATGTATTATTATTATAGTGTAATATTATGTACCGTTCTGTATAATGACTACTTTTACTGCTGGTACTATCTCTTGATGCTCATACTTTTACTTGTAACAGAGTATTTCTACACTGTGGTAATGATCTGAGTACATCCACGGCTTCTTTTCTTGCTTCCAACTCATTTCCAGGTCACTGATGCTATTAAGGAACTTCCTTCCTACATTAGCTGTTCAATTAATTAAGAAGTGACGACACTGCACTCAGATGTGTGTGTGTGTGTGTGGGGGGGGGGGGGGCTTGTTTTACTGTATTCATGGGGTCCAAATTCTGGGATTCCACTATACTTGTGGGGTCCGACAGATTTGTGGGGACCAAAATGCTGGACCCCGCAGGTTTGAAGTGCTTTTTAAGGATCAAGTCTTCAGGTCAAGGGGTTGGGGAATGCATTGTATAAATGACAGGTCCCGACGAAGATAGTGCCACGAGGCTGTGTGTGTGAAGGACAGATTGAGAAACTGCAGTAAACAAACATCCTCAGAGTGAGAACAGCTGTGTGTTTGGACTCCATGTTTCCTTTATGCAGCTTCGCTCGTCCAGAACAGGCTTGATTGCGCTTGTGTTTTCGCTGTATGTTGTTTGGCTCTTGACACACAGATCATCCCCTGAAAGAAAGAGACACACCCTGCTGAATCATTCCAGGCCAAGTCAACTGTGGATGATCCCCACAGAGCACAAACACTGCTGTGACACATGAAGATAAAGGAGTGCTGATGCTGCCTCCTGGTGGCCGTTTGTGACTGTTGCGTTTCAGCGAGCAGCCGAAGAGGGCTTGTTTTACGTGACGGCCTAAAATCCAAATCTTACTCAACTTAAGGATAAAATTTATTTCTCACACAAGAAGAATACTCGATTAAAGGAGCTACATGTAGTGTTTATTTACTAATCACTTTTTTACTGCCTATTTGTCGGGTACAAACAAAGTCGTCATCATCAGAAAGGCTTGAGTCACAGAGAGACCTCCGCTTTGTTTTGAAACTGACAAAACCGACACAGACTTGACATTCATCCTGTTGGAAAGGTGAACTAACATTACTGCAAAGCATGTGAAATATACTGTGACTGCAAATTGTGCCAGTTTTCATTTTAAAAACTCCACAAATCTGTCCTGTGAAGCCAGCAGCGCTTTTGTTGCTGCCGCCTGGTCGACTTTCTCATAAATCAACACTGACACTCCTTACCCAAATGTCTGTTGTGGGTTTATTTTAACTCCTCCACTACTTTGAAACTATGTTCAAACTACTACTAAAGATAATATACAAAATACAACAGCCTGCTCACTATCAGTCTGCGTATTCAGCAGTGACTCAGTACTGGAATGAAACACACCCAGATTTTATGGGTCAAGTAACAGATTTTTGCAGAGGAGGTCTGACAAAGTACCTCCGCTCACATGAGAAAAAACAGCAATTGTTGTTCTTCACTACTGAAAGACGCGGGCAGAAAAACAGACGATCAGATTCACCTTCAAACTGTGAACTTCCTCTGACTGAGTTCAGCTACAGGATGGAAAACTACAACACTGCAGTTTAAGAAGCTTCAGCAGTTTCTAGAGGAGGAAGAGGAGGCCAGGATGGCTGCACTGAGGGAGGAAGAGGAGCAGAAGAGTCAGATGATGAAGGAGAAGATGGAGGCTCTGAGCAGAGAGATAGCAGCTCTTTCAGACACAGTCAGAGCCACAGAGGAGGAGCTGAGAGCTGAAGACGTCTCATTCCTGCTCAACTACAAGGCTGCAGTGGAAAGAGTCCAGCAGCGCCACCTGCTGGATGATCCACAGCTGCCCTCAGGAGCTCTGATAGACCAGGCCAAACACCTGGGCAACCTGACCTTCAACATCTGGAACAAGATGAAGGACATGGTCTCCTACACTCCTCTCATTCTGGACCCAAACACTGCTCATCCATATCTCATCCTGTCTGAAGATCTGACCAGTGTGAGACGAGGAGAGAGACAGCAGCTTCCTGACAATCCAGAGAGGGTTGATGAACACTACTCTGTCCTGGGCTCTGAAGGCTTTAACTCAGGGACTCACAGCTGGGATGTCGAGGTTGGAGACAGTACAGGCTGGGAACTGGGTGTGTTAGCAGAGTCTGTCCAGAGGAAGGGAGACAACATAAAGTCAGGATTATGGAGAATAGAGTTCTATCAAGGTAAATACTCAGCATGGTCACCACCAGCTTCATTCACTGATCTCAGAGTTCAGAAGAAGCTCCAGAGGATCAGAGTGAATCTGGACTGGAACAGAGGAAAGCTGTCGTTCTCTGATCCTGATACTAACACACACATACACACCTTCACACACACTTTCACTGAGAGGATGTTTCCATATATTAGCACTATAAGTGAAGTGAAGCTGTCAGCAGTGAAGGTCTGTGTGACAGTGGAACAGAGCAGTTAGAGATAAAGAGGATGATTATATTCATGATGTATTATTATTACTTTATATATTATATATCATCCAGTCGCAATGACAACTGTGAAATCCTAACAAACAGTGATTAGCTCAGTTGGTAGAGTTAGCTTACTTAGGTTACGTGTTTGATCTGCACACCGGTCGACTATATTTTCTTTCCCTCTTTAACAATTTAATTATGAAGACACTTTCACATGCTCACTATAAAGCATGTGCCGCAGTGTGAGCGTTACAGCGTTTGATCTGCATCCATCAACCTAAGGACGCTTGTTTTAACAAAGTGGAGAGGAGCCTTGACCCTCACCTGACTATGCCTTTGTAAATTTGCTTGTATTATGTGGTTTATACTGGACTGTGGTGCAGAAACAGTGACAAAGT
>NC_060167.1:2692520-2694202 GCF_021292245.1 Micropterus dolomieu | reverse complement strand
ACTTTTACTCATCCAATACTAGATGTGATAGTTTTTGAGATGTTCTTTGCTTTAGTCCAGATGAGCCATTAGTGATGCTCAAACATTAATGCATCAATAATTATAATCTAGTGATAAACTATATTATTCTGTAATGGGAGTTCTGTATAAAAAAAAGACTATAACCTTTGATCCTGGTGCAGGACAACAACACAGTGGAAGAACAATTCACTACACTGACGTAACTTACTACAATCTAACTCTGTCAAACTAAGGTTAAGATTTTACATTAAAAAACACACAAGGCTCATTAAAAACGACTTATTGTAGATTTAACCAGCGGCTCTCAAATCTTTTTGACTTGGGGCTCTGTATAAATTTTTTTATGTATAACGACAAATAAACAACCTTGTACCTTATTAAACTGATATTCAGGTAACGTTATAGCTTCTCCACCGTCTCAGTCGCTGTAACTTACGTGACCTACATAATATACAATAATGCAACTTAACAGCCAGAGATGTAGTGGGACTGAAATTCAGCCCGGGACCTTGAGAAAGATTTTTTGCAGTTATTTTACTACTAAAAGTGTTTTTGTGGTAGAAAGAGAATCAGATTATACTGAAGACCTTCTAGAAACTTTAGGATGACACCTGCCTCCTCAGTTTGAGTCAGGCAGCTTCCCCTGTGCAGGACTCATCACAGCTACATTTGCATGAGAAGAACATCAGCAATAAATAAGACTAACAATAGGCCGATCGGGAGTCTTCTTAAAGTCTTCTTAAAGATGTCTGTCTGATAGTGCTGTAGCTAAATTTAAGGATGCGATTCCATCAGCTCTAAATACATTATCTAGTCACAAAGTAAAGGAGGACTCCTATGCTAATTTCAGTCCCTCCCAAATCGATCATCTTGTTGATAGTGCTGCAGGCTCGCTGCGAATGACACTCGACTCTGTAGCCCCTCTAAAAAAGAAAATACTAAAACAAAGACGGTTAGCTCCATGGTATAACACTGAAACTCGCAAATAAAAGCAAATATTGCGGAAACTTGAGAGGAATTGGCGTTCCACCAAAGTGGAAAATTCCCGTTTAATTTGGCAAGATAGTCTTAAAACTTATAGGAAGGCCCTCCGTAATGCCAGAGCAGCGTACTACTCGTCATTAATAGAGGAAAATAGGAACAACCCCAGGTTTCTTTTCAGCACTGTAGCCAGGCTGACAGAGAGTCACAGCTCTATTGAGCCAAGTATTCCCATAGCTCTCAGTAGTTACGACTTCATGAGCTTCTTTAATGATAAAATTCTAGCTATTAGAGACAAAATTCACAAAGACCTGCCCTCAACTGACACCAACTTATCTCTTAACTTAGGAACCTTAGAAACAGCTGTAGAACCAGATACATGTTTAGACTGTTTTGCTTCCCTCAATCTTTACCAACTAACTTCAATAATTTCTTCATCTAAACCATCAACCTGCCTCTTAGACCCCATCCCGACTAGGCTGCTTAAAGATGTTTTACCCTTAGTCAGCACCTCTATACTAGATATGATCAATCTATCTTTCTCAACAGGCTATGTACCACAGTACTTTCAAGTAGCTGTAATTAAACCTCTTCTGAAAAAGCCCAAACTTGATCCGGATGTTTTAGCCAACTATAGACCTATATCTAACCTTCCTTTTCTCTCTAAGGTTCTGGAGAAA
>NC_060167.1:2690754-2692420 GCF_021292245.1 Micropterus dolomieu | reverse complement strand
CTGAACCATCCCTTAGTTATGCTGCTATAGGCCTAGACTGCCGGGGGATTTCCCATGATGCACTGAGCTCCTCTCTCCTCTACTTTCTCTCCCTCTGTATGCAACCTCATCCCATTATTGCATGTTACTAACACAACTTCTCCCCTTTCTGGTAGTCTTGTGCTTTCTCGTCTCTCTCCTCTCTCCTCCTATCACTTCCTGCAGGTGTTTCTGGCTCTGGAGCTGTGGAGTCTGGATCTGTGGTTGCGGGTCACCTGCTGCCCCCGTGTTCCTGCTCGACACCCTCTGCTGCAACGACTATTGTTGCTAGTCTTATTGTTATTATTGTTATTATAATCATTAACATTAGGAATGTTACCATTAAAACTACTATAAATATCTGTACCATTTTTCATTTAGTCTATAGCAACATCACCTTTGTGTAGGCTGCCTCCTCTCTCTCTCTCTCTCTCGCTCTCTCTCTCGCTCTCGCTCTCGCTCTCTCTCTCTCTCTCTCAGCAGCGTCTAATGACAGCACGTCATTTAACATGAATACTTTCATAGGAAGGCTCACCTAACTTTTAGTAAGTTTGATTATGTGTGTAGAGACCTTTCGCCAACCAAGACCAACACCTGTGCCCTGTTGCACCTTGATAAAATGAACTCTGGCCACTGGCTCCCCCTGGTGGCGGGAGGTTTACCAACAACAATCACAAACCTTAAACAAAAAGGCTCTCACAGTGTGTATAGATTACTGTCTGATCACTCCTGTGGCTGGAAGTTCACCCATTGAAACTGTATCGTCAGTAAAATCACAGGAGAGTCCTCATATCTCTACACGTCTCAGCAAAGAAGCCAGTGAGTCAAATGCTCCACAAATGTGTCCTGTGACGCCGGCAGAGCTCTTGTTCGCTCCTGCTGCTGACTGGTTGACCTCTCATGAGTCATCACTGACAGGAAGACGGTCATTACCCAAATGTCTGTCCAGCCAGATGCTGTGTAAAAGTCAAATGCGTTTATGAAAACAACCAAAGGCAAATCTGTTAGTGTCAAGGCCATCCTACTTCTACCAGCAGGTAAACACACACACACCTCTTCCTTGAAAGAACTGGTATACATGTCCTGCAGCCAGAGCCCAGTCACATCGAACAAATCACAACAAGTAAAGCTGGCACAGCTCCATATCTTGGTACCTGTTGTTCTATGATATTCTGTGGTACCTCTTTTGTTACACACTTCCCCTCTGCAACAATATTTCACTTTACACATCTTTCTTGATGTTCCATAGTCCCCAATTGCCAGAATATTCCTGGGGATTTTATTTTAACTCCTCCATTACATCGAAAGTACTTCTAAATAACATACAGTAGCAACAGCCTGCTGCCTGCTATCAGCAGTGACTCAGTACTGGAATGAAGCGCACCCAGGTTTATAGGTCAAGCAACAGCTGTTAGCAGAGGAGGTCTGACAAAGTTCAACCCCCCACCTGACTCACCTGAGACAAACCAGGAAACAGCTTCTCATTCGTCCTCACTACAGAGACACAGAGTGAAAAACAGACGATCAGATTCACCTTCAGACCAAACTAACAACTTCCTCTGACTGAGTTCAGCTACAGGAGAGAAAAGTGGAAAACTACAACACTGCTGCTTCAACCTGCTGACGCTCCACACACTGAAGGTGAGTT
>NC_060167.1:2679298-2690654 GCF_021292245.1 Micropterus dolomieu | reverse complement strand
CATTCCTGCTCAACTACAAAGCTGCAGTGGAAAGAGTCCAGCAGCGCCCCCTGCTGGATGATCCACAGCTGCCCTCAGGAGCTCTGATAGACCAGGCCAAACACCTGGGCAACCTGGCCTTCAACATCTGGAACAAGATGAAGGACATGGTCTCCTACACTCCTCTCATTCTGGACCCAAACACTGCTCATCCAAGACTCATCCTGTCTGAAGATCTGACCAGTGTGAGACTCGGAGAGAGACAGCAGCTTCCTGACAATCCAGAGAGGTTTGATGAACTCCGCTCTGTCCTGGGCTCTGAAGGCTTTAACTCAGGGACTCACAGCTGGGATGTCGAGGTTGGAGACAGTACAGTCTGGTTTCTGGGTGTGTCAGCAGAGTCTGTCCAGAGAAAGGGAGACAACATAGAGTCTGGATTATGGGTAATTGAGTTCTTTGAAGGTAAATACTCAGCATGGTCACCACCAGCTCCACCCACTGTTCTCAGAGTTCAGAAGAAGCCCCAGAGGATCAGAGTGGATCTGGACTGGAACAGAGGAAAGCTGTCGTTCTCTGATCCTGATACTAACACACACATACACACCTTCACACACACTTTCACTGAGAGGATGTTTCCATCCATTTACACTTTAGATGAGTTGAAGCTGTCAGCAGTGAAGGTCTGTGTGACAGTGGAACAGAGCAGTTAGAGATAAAGAGGATGATTATATTCATGATGTATTATTATTTCATTATATATTATATATCATTCACAACCAAGTCATAATGACAACAGGAAAACTTGGAAATCCTACCAAACATGGATTAGCTCAGTTGGTAGAGTGCAAGTCTCTTACTTAGAAGGTGTGAATGTGTTTGATCTGCACACCAGGCGAGTACATTTTCTTTCCCTCTTCAACAATTCACTTATGAAGACACTTTCACGTGCTCACAATAAAGCATGTGCTGCAGTAGTACTAGTTCCTGTTCACGTCTTATCTGAGGACAGGAATATTTTATTTATGGAGCTATTTAAACTCTTTCAACCTAGATTCAGATTTATCTACTGATTATCATAATTGATTGTTTGGTTTGTAAAAATTCTGCCGTCTCAGTTACCCAGAGCCCAAAGTGACGCCTTCACGATGTTTGTTGAGTCCAACCAACAGTCCAAACCTCAACGCTAACAAACATTACAGTTATTACAATCATCGAGAGGAAAAGCAAGCATTAACATCTGTAGCATACATGTGGTAAGGCTACTAAATTACCACACAATATAGAGTTGCTAATTTATGATACGACCAGATTATTGTGAAGTAAAAAGTGTAGCTGCTTTTCTAAGAGTAAAATTAAGAGAAAATTATCTTAAATCTGTTCAGGGACCGATATCTTAATATACAATCTTTATAAGAATAGCTGCTCATCTGTACTATCTCTGTTGGAAACATATTCGAGAATTTCAATACCCTTTCCATAATATCCATGAATTAGAACCAGAATTCTTCTATGAATTGTCCCTGCAAGACTCACACACAAGTCCAATATTGATAACTTTAGAAACTAATAATTGTTCTAGATTCACTTAAAATTTAATATAACTTCATAGCCATCCATATATTAATTATGTTACCATGATGCAATATAGCTGATCTAAGAACAGGAACATGGTACGAGGCTTGGCTTAATTACATAAAGTTTAGAGAACTTATAAAGTAAGGTGATTAATGTAATGTGATAATTTTGAAATAAATGACACCCTTATTTAGTAAATCTTCAGCTAAACTAATTAAAGTATCCAAAGACAAACAGACATGTTCAAAACATATATAAATAATAATAATAATAAAAATATTAATTAAAGCAATAGTTGGTGTCTGTAACCGACTGGATGTAGATTTCTACTTTTGATGTTTCTTTGTTTTGATGGGTCCGATGGTCCTGTTTTCACAGCTTTATTAGCTATTGTTAGCTTTAGTTCAATTATTGGCTCAGGTTAGAGGGGACAACTCAGATCCTATGACCCTTTGTGGGTTGGTCTAGAGGACCTAGGTTCCTTTTGTTAATTTTGTCCGGCTCATCATTCTGCTGTTATTCATTGTTTTTATGTAAAATGTTTTTCTGAGGGTCAGAATATTAAAATTAATGATAGACACCGGAGTAAATGCTTTTACTAAAGAAAGTAAAAAGACTAACATTAGGATTAAACAAACCTTGAACTTGAAACTATTTCCCTTGATCAGAATCAAACTCTACTTTCCTTTCCTCCATTAATATACAGTTCAGATTCTAAAATCAAAGGTTATCACCTAGATGTTCACCATTAGACAAGAGTTTTAGTAGAATAAATATAAAATAGAATATTTGATTAATGAAAACTGTTCATTTATATTGATAAATTAAGAGGGAGTGGTCAGAATAATTGAGTGCTAATTATCAGTTTATTACATTTTAATCCTTAATGCATTGAAATCTACTGCTACAGAATGTTGTAACCAGTACTATCAGATTTCCACCAATACAATTTTGCTGAAAAATGACATCTTATGGTTTGACTCAAAAATGACATCTTACGTTTCCTAAGTGAATTTTAAAGTTACTGTTTTCAGGTTTTAAGTGTAGTGTGTTATGATGAGAATAACAATCTCTGCAACTTAAAAAATGTGCAATCAGTTTAGAAGTTAAGCATGTCTTACTGCTGCAGAAATGATTAATTTCACTTATTTGTTTCCATATTTCCCTCTGGGTGTGATGGTTTAAAGCGCCAGGTACTGCTGGCTTCTGATTGGACAAAAACTGGACTCAATGTTTCATTTTTACATTAAGGTTTAAATATTTATATTCGCTGATTTTGAATTAATACCAATTTATTGCCTAATAGAATGAAGCATTTTCATCATTTCAAATGTTAAAGTTAGATCAATACTTTATGTATGATAAATGGGAGTCACATGAGCTTTACCTTAAAGGGGTTTAAATGTTTAATTTTATGTATCATGCTATATGAACATACCAATTATGATAATAAGGGTTAGACATTTTAGTTTTCATATTCATTAGAAATTATGCTTATGTATCAGATGATTGTAGTGTTTGTATGATTGAGTTTAGCAGTAAGTGCATGTGGGACTTTTTCCTCTGATTGCTACAATTGAGGTTTTTCTCCATTTTGCACTGTTTAGGGAGTGTAGCTGGTCTCAAATATAGAGAAGTGGGTGTTTTTGGCTGTGAGCATGCGACCTGTAACCTCTGTCAGTGACTTAATAATGATAAAAAGTCTTATCATTATTATTGGTTTAGAGCAGAATAATCTTTGGTGTCACAGCCACTGTTGGGCTGCACGGAGACAGAGCTTATGGGACGTGTGTAGCTAGATTTGTAAGGTTTCTTACATTTCCATATTTACAATAATCATTCTAACTATATTAATATAACAACAGAAATTGTTTTAGGTTGGAAAATGGATTTTATATTCACTGGCCAAGGATAATGTTGATTTAAATGTTTGTGATTTTGAACTGCTGTGATTGACTATTGAAAATGTACCAACCAAACTCTGAAGATGTCCTGACAGGTCCATAACATTTAGCAGAGGTTTTAATAACTGGGTTCCCAAATTTATAAAGGGTTTAGTGATAAAAAAAAAGGAGGGAACTGTTGAGAATATTTCTTAGGTGTCTTAATTGATGTAACAGGGAAAGGTAAGACAGGTCTAGCTTAGAGTAATTTAGCTGACCCCATTAGTGTTTCTGACATTTATGGCTTCAGGCATTTCTCACATGTACTTGTCCTTGTCAAGGAGACAACAATAGACAGATATCAGTGTTCTCTGGGAATCTGAATTGACGTGTTCACATGTTGTATGCTGGCACTGTGTCTCCTCTGCCGGGCTCAATAAACCGTGCTATGTTAAGTCTTCATCAGTCTCTGAAATTTCTTCACACCTGAACCTGGCTCACAATATTTCTTCAACGGTTGGAAGTTCACTCATTGAAACTGTATCGTCAGTAAAATCACAGGAGAGTCCTCATATCTCTACACGTCTCAGCAACGAAGCCGACAAGTCAAATGTTCCTGTTGTAAACGTGAGTTTTGATTTAAAAAGAATCCACAAATCTGTCCTGAGACGCCAGCAGAGCTCTTGTTGACCTCTGTTGATGACTACCCGGTAACCGGCAGCTCTTGTAGAAGCAGCAGCTGGTAGCTCCTTCAAACTGCTACACTTTTGTTTTTTATCTGTTTTTTCCAGCTTTATTGCCAAAACACGCGTTACCTCTGACATAAATACAGTCATTGGAAGATGAAGACAGGTGTTTTGGATTAAAGAGCACCAGACCACGATCCACCCGACCCAAACAACCGGACCAGGCAACACGGCGGTGATCGCTCAGAGGAGAGGAAATAGAGCCAGGATAGGAGCCACGCTGGCCCAGCTTGGAATCCTAAAGAGCCGGTCTGGAAGAAATGGGACTCATGTTGACCAAACAACAGAATTCAGAGACTGTTGTGCTCACATCGTTACAGAGACCTGCCCCATCAACATCCTGGATCAAGCACTCGGCAGGTGGTCCATGTTCCAAGCCAGGGACAGACTGGTAGTAAAAAATGGCCCTGGACTTTGATCCAGACCGGCCCACCAGAACCAGTAGGCTACTACTTTAAAAAGGCATGGCCGTAAACAGCTTTGAGGTCACGAGGTCCGGACCTCCGTAATTATATTTAGTCTATAGCCTATGACAGTAAGATACTCTAATGCTATTTTGAAGAAATATTCATTGATGAAATAGGCTTTTTGATTGGGGGTCTGGGGGTCGTCCCCTAAAGACTTTGAGCATATTTAAATCGGAAAAAAAAAATCGAAGCTCAATATGTGGCGTTCTGTCACGAACCCCCGGTCGTGACCCTGGCCTTCTTGCTGGTATGCGTGTGAATGTAGTTTTTGAGTTCTTTTTCCCTTTTGGTATGTCTGCTGTGTGCTTGGTGTGTTTTGGTTTTGCATCTGTCTAACTGTTCTGGTAGAGTGCAAGTCTCTTACTTAGAAGGTTATGTGTTTGATCTGCACACCAGGCGAGTACATTTTCTTTCCCTCTTCAACAATTCAATTATGAAGACACTTTGACGTGCTCACAATAAAGCATGAGCTGCAGTAGTCATAACTTCTTATCCTTCATCATGTCATCGCTCAAAAGCATGTTTCAGGTGTGAGCTCACCTGTCTCTGTGTTTCTACACTGAACCCATTAAAGACCCATCTGGAGCTCTCTTATATTCATTTACATACATTTATGAGTAAAGGTGAGGGGTTCTTACTTTCATCGCTCAGTTCAAACCTTTGCCTCGTAGCGGTTTGATAAAAACAGGCTCAGTGAGCTCTACCGAAGCCTCGGGCCTGATTCAACTTACTCTATGATTTTTTTTATTTATTTTATGAAGTAATTAGGTTTTGTATTTTGTGCTTAATTGAATAAAGAGTATGTTACAACTGTAACTTCAACTGTGTGGCAGAATAAGTTGAGTGAAAAACACTGTCAGCCATGCAGACACACACTCACCTTTAACAGGAACATGTACAGTGTCGGCTGAAGGCTGAATGGCTTCTGTTCTCACCTCACTGATGGAAAGAAGTCAAACCACAGACTGTTCTGTGTTTCCGTCACGCTCCGAGCGTGCTCCTATCAGCAGTCTCTGTGCAACAGCCCGCTGAAAGCCCCTGAAGACACAAACTCTTTTCTCGTAACTTCATCAGCAGTCACAAGTAACTAAATACATGAGGTTTCTTTAGGTAGGGTTCTACAAACATCTGTGAAAGAATGAGCCGCTCTCAGGAGCTCAGTCAATTCAAGTGTGGTACTGTGATAGGTTTCGTGAAATGTCCTCACTACTAAATATTCCCTGGTCAACTGTTAGTGGTATTATAACAAAGTGTAAGCCATGTGGTGGTAGGCCACATAATATCACAGAGACAGTGCGCAGAAGTCGCCAACTTTCTGCAGAGTCAATAGCTACAGACCTCAGATTGTAGTGTGGCCTTCGGATTAGCTCAGGAACAGTGCGTTGAGAGGTCAATGGAACGGGTTTCCACGGCCGAGCAGCTGCTTCCAAGCCCTACATCACCAAGTGCAATGAAGAGCATCAGATGCAGCGGTGTAAAACACGCCGCCACTGGGCAATAGAGCGGTGGAGACGTGTTCTCTGGAGTGATGAATCACACTTCTCTGCCTGGCAATCCGGTGGACGAGTCTGGGTTTGGCGGTTGCCAGGAGAACGGTACTTGCCTGAATGCACTGCGCCAAGTGTAAAGTTTGGTGGAGGGGGCATCATGGTGTGGGGTTGTTTTTCAGAGGTTGGCACCTTAGTTCCAGTGAAAGGAACTGTTAATGGATACAAAGACGGGTTTGGTGTGGAGTCCTGACCTCAACCCGACAGAACACCTTTGGGATGATCTAGAGCAGAGACAGCGAGCCAGGCGTCCTCGTCCAACATCTGTGCCTGACAAATGTGCTTCTAGAAGAATGGTCCCATGAACACACTCCTAAACCTTGTGGACAGCCTGCTCAGAAAAGCTGTTACAGCTGCAAAGGGTGATGCCAACTCCATATTAAACCCTACAGATTAATAATGGGATGTCATTAACCTTCATGTGCAGGTAAAGGCAGGCGACCAAAAACATTTGGTAATATAGAGCACATTAAGAAATTATATTTACTCAATTATTCAGTAAAACCATGTTACTGTGACTTGGCCACTGACAGATAACATCAAACACTGCTGTTATTCAACGTGAAGAATTAACTAACATAAAAACGACCCCAGATTATTAGTTGCCGGCGTTACTTGCGGTTCTCCTTTGACTGAAGAGACGACGACACGTTTTCCAACACAGTTTGCTCCTTTTATTGAGTGAAATGAAAACCAGACAGGCGACTTTTCAAGGTCACAACACCACAAACACTTGGCATTACACGTCTGCATGTTCCTACGATTATCTCCCTCAGAGACCCTGCACCAAAAAGCTTTGGCAACTTCCATTTGTAAACTGAAAATCAAACCTGAAAACAAAACAAAACTCCATGTAGAAAGTCAAAATTAATGAGAAACAGATGGCGTAATTTGTCAGTTTTAGTAAAATGAGCGGGGTGAGGGGGGGTGGACACATTTCAACCTGCGTTAAAATCAGTTAAAGTTGTATAATTAAACTTTCATGCCAGATCCAGTTTCTACCCTCTACTGACATTCCTTCGAGGCCACCTTTTCTCTCAACAACAGAAAAAAATCTCTTATTATTCTATTATGATTTCATAATTATATATATTTTTTTACTTTTTAAGTGTACATCATCTCAGCCATGTGTGACATCTTCTTGGGGATGTAGAGATAATACTCCATGTAGCCAGAAAGGTCCTCTATCGTGATGTCGTCTACGTAGGCTCGTGCCTGCTCCGAACACGAGCGAGGGGAGCCCGACGTAGACGACGACGATGACGGAGCCGTGGCGGCAGTGCTGTTGGTGCCGAGTGTTCTGGTGGGGTCCTCGTGGCCCGGCAGGCTCCTCTCGCACTCGGAGATGACATTGCGGAGCCCCGTGAAGGAGTACACCTCCACGCCGTGCCAGCCCTGATGACTGGTCTGGCACTGGCACTGAGATTCGGCCCCCTGCGGGCTCTTTTCCTGGGAGTCTGAACTATTCCTCCAGCCACAGGAGCAGGGAGCCTGGGGGCCTTCTGCGGAGCCGCTACTGTGGAGCTCGGATAAAGCCCGGAAGTCAGCGGCGTCTGCTGGTCCGGTTATCCGAGGTGCTCCGGCTCCGGACTCTGCTCCGTCACAGGCACTTTTCTCCTCGGTCGACCGGGCTTCTCCGGAGCTTCCTCCATCCTGCCGGGTTGATGTCGCGACAGTAGCAATGACAGCGGGGATCTCTTGTAAGGACGGCGAGGAAACCACAGCCCCGATATGCGTCTCATACCCAGCACAAGACCCAAAAACCAGAGGCGAGATGTGGCTGGGAGAGCCCGAAGAAGAAGAGAGCTCTTTCTGGGCCGGGACGGCTGCAGAGGAGGCGCTTCTTCCTTCGACTGCAGGACGAGGCTCAGAGGCTTCAGGCACGGCCAGGCGCTGGTGCTTCAGGCAGCCACTAGGGGTCGACAGTGCAGAGGCTGCAGTGGAGCTGCAGTAGGTGAACTTCGGAGGGTGGAGGATGGGGGACTTGGACCTCCGACGCCGCTGGCTTCTGGACGCTCCTCTAGATGTTTTCCTCATGCAGCTAAAGACGGAGGGAAAAGGAACAGGAGGGCAAGAAGAGAAAGAAAATGGAGAGATAATGATTATGTTGCACTGATGTGACACTTTTACATTTTGTTTGTGTTATTAAGTCGAATGTGTCTGTTTCTTGGTGCCAATTGCGACTTGGATGTGGCTGTAAACACCATTTACAAGTTGGTGGCATCACATTTATGTTTCAGAGATTATTTCCAGCTTCAGAGGCGGATTCTGTCTGTCAGCAGCTGTGCAGGTGTATCTGCTCATAAACAGCTCATAGGTCGCTTTTTATAGCACATAAAAGTCTTTACAACATATTTATGGTAGAGCCCTTGTGACTTATGATTTCCTAATTACACATTGCTTTATTTATCAGTCGGCTGCTTAAATTGCACACAAAACGATCTTTTCTGTGTATTGGAACTTAGTGTTTAGTACAAATAAGACGACTGGTGTTGGTACATAAAGTGTCAGTATGTTGTGGAGTATTTTTATCACAATTCATCAGCCACGTCTAAAATGTTCTACTAGAGTCTAAAATATGTTTGTTTGTTGTCAGACAAGGACGGTGGGACCTCATCAGACCCAAAACCTTCACCAGCCAGGTCATAGATTCACAACACAAAGAGTGTTTCACATTTTCTGCTGATACAGAAACGTGTCTGTTTAACATCAGCCAGAAAAAAAGATGCACCAAGGTGCATCGATAATTATTTTATTATCACATCGCAGTCCTCTGAATCATAATCCAATCGAATGGCGAGATTCACACCCCTACTGCCTACTTTCGTCAGAGCCTGAACAATAAATTAAACTTTTTGTTCACAAGACGACACTCCCATTCAACTTACCCGTGCCAGTTGTCCTTCGGGCAGCCGAGTTTGGGCTTCGCTCCGCTGGTGTCAAGACAAGCGCGTGATGCTACTCTGGGAGCCAACGCCTCCGAAACACTCACCGCTCCAGGTAAACTGCAGAGAGGGGGAGACAAACATATAAACATTTCCAGAATAAAACCAGTTCCACAGGATCTCTTGGACAGATTTCTTGACAAAGAGCGTAATCCTTCACATACATCACAGTGTTATACTCAGGTTTACGTGTGAGGTGACATCGCAGTGATTGAAGCCTACAAACTGAATTACTTCATAATGAGACATTAAAACAAACTACAATAACAGTCTTGCTTTTCACTGAGAAGAATAAAACCACTCCCTAATATGAGTAATGTTGAGTTATTGCTGCCACGTTGGCACCAGCCAGCATTTACAGTATGTGGCAACAACAAACAGCAGCAGCAGCCGAGAACATGAGTCAAGAAGCCGGAGACTCAGTCTGTTATTTACCTCTCAGCATCAACCCTCAGCTTCTTGAAGGCCGTCTGCAGCGTTTCCTCTTCGCAGTCCTTCCCTCCTGCCTCCATGGTGGGAGGAGGCCGCTCTGACCAGCCACCCAGCTGCAACACAAACACAGTGATTCATCACTAATGTGTGTTATCATGTAGGCAATAAAACAATAATATCACAATATAATTATCCTCAAGAACAATTTAATAAGTTTGATTTAATTCATTTGAATCACGAACGAATCTGCATTTACTTCTTTTTACGTGTGCACAATTCATTAAGTTAACATTTTGGCCGTTTCTATGGCTACTAGCTGGCTTAAATCTTGCAGGTTAAATGGCAGGAATCTGAGCGGGAATCCACTGACAAGTTTCCACAACACAAGGACAAAAAATATTACAGTTGCATTAAACCATCCTAGTACAGTACAGGAAATACAGCCCGGACAGGAGAACTTAATATTCTGACTACACAACACTGACTTACAGAGAACAAGTACGTTAAAACTGAGATGCTGTCTGACATATTGATTGGTAATTTGCTCATGTAGCATTGTTCAATAGTCCCTGCCAGTTCTGTTTACCACATCACATCACGTGAGCTAATGGAGACACAAACATGTTTCTGGAGCCAATAAAACACAAACTGAAGGTTAAACTGTGTTTTAATTATTTAACGTTATGCTGCTGAGAGTCTACATGAACTGTAAACTCAATAATCCCTCAACAAACCCACACAGACAGAATCAGCTGCCACCGCTTGTAAACAGAGGATTTCATAAGCACCCACCCTGTTGGCTAGTGCTAGTTTCTGTAGCTGCTAAGCTAACAGGCTAGCTGGCGTCGTTATAAACGATTCTTAAAAGTTTAAAACACAAGACTCACGGTTCAGGATATCCTGGTCGCAGTGCAGAGAGATATGCCCAGTGCATACAGGGTGTTTCCCTCCCAGCAGGCCCCTGGATGTTGACTAGCCAGCGAGGCTAACGGCAGCTAAGCTAAGCTAAAGTGACTGACAGGCTAGCCGTAGCTAGCTTGAAGGTTTGCTCCGTAGAGTCTCCGCGAAAACACGACCTGCGCCTTTATTTAAAGAAAGAAAACCCGCGTCCGGATGGCTGGACTCGTCTCTGAGAGCCGCTCCGGAGTATTTAACCCACCGGGGACCAGCAGCGGACACAAACAGGTCGCTTACAGGAGACTTTTCTTTCTTCGGCTTGTTTACAGACGAACCGCAGTGACTCTGCAACAACGCTGCTGACGTCAGCGGCCAGAAACACGCACCGTGACGTCACCGTCTGATATTGGGAAACATCTCGCGCAGCAGGATCGATACAGACACGTCTTTTACACACAGAGTCTCTGGGAGGCCGAAGAGACGAAACGCGAGCAGCGTTACATCTCTGTTATATAACAGAGATCAATATGTGAGTTTCTGTCCCCTCAGAGGGGCGTGGCCTTCAGCTGGACTCCAGACACAACACATTACTGTCGGGAATTAAAAGACTCTGCAGACCTGATTTCCTCGGGCAGGCTGTTCCAGAGCCTCGGGGCCCTGACAGCAAACGCTCTGTCCCCTTTAGTTTTCAGTCGAGACTCTGGAACAGACAACAGACCTCTGCCCGAGGATCTCAAGGTACGTGCTGGTGCGTATGGGACTAAAAGGTCAGAAATATAACAAGGCGAGAGGCCATGAAGAGCTTTAAAAGTGATCAATAGAATTTTAAAGTCAATTCTAAAACATACTGGGAGCCAGTGTAATGAAGCTAAAATAGGAGTAATG
>NC_060167.1:2660636-2679278 GCF_021292245.1 Micropterus dolomieu | reverse complement strand
TCCCAGCAGGCCCCTGGATGTTGACTAGCCAGCGAGGCTAACGGCAGCTAAGCTAAGCTAAAGTGACTGACAGGCTAGCCGTAGCTAGCTTGAAGGTTAGCTCCGTAGAGTCTCCGCGAAAACACGACCTGCGCCTTTATTTAAAGAAAGAAAACCCGCGTCCGGATGGCTGGACTCGTCTCTCAGAGCCGCTCCGGAGTATTTAACCCACCGGGGACCAGCAGCGGACACAAACAGGTCGCTTACAGGAGACTTTTCTTTCTTCGGCTTGTTTACAGACGAACCGCAGTGACTCTGCAACAACGCTGCTGACGTCAGCGGCCAGAAACACGCACCGTGACGTCACCGTCTGATATTGGGAAACATCTCGCGCAGCAGGATCGATACAGACACGTCTTTTACACGCAGAGTCTCTGGGAGGCCGAAGAGACGAAACGCGAGCAGCGTTACATCTCTGTTATATAACAGAGATCAATATGTGAGTTTCTGTCCCCTCAGAGGGGCGTGGCCTTCAGCTGGACTCCAGCCACAACACATTACTGTCGGTAAATGTAATAATAATAATAATAATCTTTATTTAGAGAGCACTTCTCAAAAACCAGTTACAAAGTGTAAAAACAAGAAAACACATAAAAACAATTATATGCTAAAATACGTTTAAAATAAATATAAAATATATTAAATAAAAAAATAATAATAATAAAAAATAAATAAAAATATAATAAATAAAATCAGGAAAGGCTCTCCTATAAAAGTATGTTTTAAGAAGGGAATTAAAAGACTCTGCAGACCTGATTTCCTCGGGCAGGCTGTTCCAGAGCCTCGGGGCCCTGACAGCAAACTGTCCCCTTTAGTTTTCAGTCGAGACTCTGGAACAGACAGCAGACCTCTGCCCGAGGATCTCAAGGTACGTGCTAAAAGGTCAGAGATATAACGAGGCAAGAGGCCACGAAGAGCTTTAAAAGTGATCAATAGAATTTTAAATTCTAAAACATACTGGGAGCCAGTGTAATGAAGCTAAAATAGGAGTAATGTGGTCATATTTCTTTGATCTGGTTAAAAGCCTGGCAGCTGAGTTCTGGACAGTCTGGAGTCGATCAATAGATTTTGGGGTTAAACAGGTGAAAAGGCTGTTGCAATAATCCAGGCGTGATGAGATGAAGGCGTGTAACCCCAGTGACTGTCCTGTGCTGGAAAGTAACTCAAGTACTGCACTTCAGTGCAGATTTAGGAACTTGAACTTTACTTGAGTGTTATGCAACTTTGTACTCCTTAACAGCTGTAGCTCCCATTTACTTTACACACTCAACAAATAAATATAATCAACTAACACACACAAGGCGTATTAGCCTACACCATGTGTATGTGTGTTGATTTATTTTATTTCTTTATTTATCTATTTTAGCACAACCTTTTTATATTTATTGTCTATGTATCATGTATTTCTTGTGCTTTACAGGCTATACTTATTTACTTTATTGCTGATATGTGACTTGTGTGGTGTATTGTGTTTTGTTTCTGGAAAGTGAATGGCACACACTGATGCTCTGCACAAATAAAGTTCCTAACAGATGAATAATTGTCTTATTAGGCCGGACATGTAGGTATCCACCGGTATATGAAGTAATTAAAATGATCTCCACCTTTATCAGCTGCAACATTAAAGTGGTAATTAATCAATAATTATAATCCAATAATGTAATATAGGCCTGCAGTAGGCATTTTGCACAATGACCATACTTTTAGGCTACATTTGGTTCTTTAGGCCTTTTGATGCTGATATTTTGTACTTTCACATAAGTAAAATTTTAAATGCATTAATAAAAAGTATTTCTACACTGTGGTATTGCTACTTTTACTCTTCTTCCACCTTTGGAAGTATCCAAGATAATGTGACAATGAGTTTGTGTTGGGCAGATTAATCAATAGCAGTTGAATAATAACAGAAATGATAAATGTGTTCACGTCTTTGAGGTTTGATGAAGTCTTAGAGACTTTAATGAAATGTTTTTATACATTTTTTAGATCTCGTTTTATTTTATCAAAGTGATTTTATTCTGTTTTTATTGCGTATTGTTTGCTTTAATTCCACTGCTTTCTTTTGGCCTGTGTAAAGCGATGGTTCTCAGACTTTTTCCCGTCAAGGGCCCCTAAACTGACACAAAATAGACCACAGACCCCCATCTGATTAGATTTTGTCCCAGAATCACCCAGCTACACTGTCTGAAACACATGACCAAATAATCCTACATTATATCATTGTGCTACTTATGGATGGCTTTATAGTGCATATAAATGATCCCCCTTTTTGCAGGGGACCCCCTGAAGCTCCGTTTAGGACCCCTGGGGCCACTTTGAAAACACTTTGAGTAGCTCATAACAGTTCAAATGTTTTAACTGTTCTCATTTAAGAGTAGGCTTAAGACTTTCCTCTTTGATAAAGCTTATAGTTAGGGCTGGCTCAGGTGAGTCCTGAACCATCCTAGACCGCCGGGGGACTTCCCATGATGCACTGAGCTCCTCTCTCCCTCCTTATGCAACCTCATCCCATTAATGCATGTCACTAACTCCACTTCTTCCCTCTCCTGTAGTTTCTCGTCCCTCTCTTCTCTCCCTCTGTAGCTTTCTGCAGGTGTTTCTGGCTCTGGATCTGTGGAGTCTGGATCTGTGGAGTCTGGATCTATGGTTGTGGGTTTCCTGAACCGGCTGGACACCGGCTACAACAACCTGTTGTAATGTGACCAATAAACCTTGTACCTTATTTTCCATATTAGTCTGAGTTTCCACTGGTTGTAAATTATATCTTTGCAAATTCATCATTCAAACCTCATCAAAACAAACAAACAAGCCATCAAAAATTTCTCACAGACGTGGAAACTTATCTTACTTTCATGAAGTACTTACCTGAATATGGTATTTTAACTTTGTGACACCCCTTTGTCGTCAGATAAAATCATCTTCTAAACTGCATTAAAAGCACACATCTCTGATTAGTTCATTTTTTAATATTTAAATTATTTAATTTTCCCACATTTCCTCTTTAATTATTATCTTATTTTATTTGTCCTCTGTAGTTTCTCTGCACAGTTATGAACTGTTGGCCTGTATTCTTTCAACAAACATGAGGAAAACTAACAAATTAAAATACTAAAACTTTTTATTTTTCCAACTCAAACGCTTCATACTTCATCGTGAGAGCTCACGGGCGGATGTGGCCCAATCAGACGGCGCCAACTGGACGTTGTTCCCGGAACGTTCTGCCTTCGTCCAATCAGAACAAAATGCGTGGTGGACTACAGGAAGCGTCGGACCTCTCCACCAATAAGCTCCCGGCGCAGTGCGTCACGTGTCCCCGGAACGCCGTGACGTACCACCAGGACCGCCTGCGTGCCCTCAGTCTACCGGCGTCCGCACTGAAGCTCGGAGCTGAATTTTCTCTCCCAGCGGCGGTTTAAGGTTCGTTAGTTTGAGTTCATCGCGCAGAAATGTTGTGTTTCAGCGGGCTGTCGGTGGCGCTGGCTCTCGCTCTGGTCCCGGGTCCCGGTGAAGCCCTGAAGGAGGGAGAGTGTGAAGGTAGGTGTTTGTGCTAGCTTCAGTTAGCTAACAGCAGGCAGCTGAAGGGCTCCTGCAACTTTTTATTACATCACAACAAGAAGGGGAAATAAATCCGAGAGCTCCTGTAAAAGTGTAGAAACTCCTGGTAGTGACGGGAGGTTATTTATAAAGCTGCGGTGTGACATGTTTTAGGGATGCTAACTGATCTACATTCATTATTCTTAATGCTGGACCAGCTCATGAAAACCCCACCTGGAGATGATCCGAAAAACAACCCACGTCTCACTTCAATTAACATTTAAATCAGTGATTCCCACCCAGGGTTGCTTCTGGGGTCACCAGGGGAAATTGTGATTTGATAATATATCCTAAAAAAAATCTACATATTTGTCGACGCACAAGTCAGATGACACGTTTTGTGTCATGCTGATCTTTATTTACAACACCGGTGGTCTGCACAAAACAAGCCTCTGCTATTCACCAGCCTGGATTCGCTGTAACTTAATGAAGACTGCAGGAAGATTAGTTTGAAAAAACACATCAAAGCTTCTGTAAATGGTTGAACAGTCAGTTTCTGTTTGCTCCTCTAACCTGTGGAACAACCTGACCTTCCTCATCAGGACCGTCCCCCCCCCCCCAACTCCCTGTCGCTCTAAATCCCTGTTTTATTCGAGTTAAGAAAGTTCTTATCCCAGGCTATTTAATCATTATTAAATATCATAAAGTCTGATATGCTGTGTACTCTAATGTTGCATTGCTGTACCCTGTAAAACACCTTGTCCAACCTTCGTTGTTTTAAGTGTGATATATAAATAAAGTTGATCTTTATTAAAAACAGTCACAGAAATCCATCCCATGATAAAGGGGTATGTCGGACAGGCTGATAGGGCTGCGGACGGTACGACGGACCAAAAAAGGTTGGGGAAACACTGATTTAAATCAACCGTGACCATTTTTGTAAGGTTAAATGAAACAGAAACTCCAGTACAGTATTTACATATATTACTGTATAGTTTTAACTAATTTCAGAGCTGCACTTGGCTTCATTATCTGCGAATCTGCTTAATTAATTGTCTGCAAAATGCCAGAAAGAAATAAAAAAGGGAGGTTATAATTCCCCAGACTTGAAGGTGAGATCTTTAGATTGCTTGTTTTGCCCAAACCAATAATAATAATAATATTAGTGATGTCGTAGAACAGCCCTAACCCCTAACATGCACTTCCTGTGCTCTTCTTCTTCTGTCTCCTCACAGTTCTCTTGTATTGATTGAACTATTTGTTCTTACTTCTTGCTCTAGGTCTTTACCCCAGTGATGCTGCACGCTGTAAAAGCTCTTAGCAAATCTCTTACTTTACTGATGCTTTATTGATGCTTAAGTATGTTGTTCCTCAGATGGAAATCGATTTGGATTATACACAGATTTACACCCATCAAACATACTTTCTTACTTAAAGTAGTTTTGTTAAGCTTTGCTTTGGCAGACCAGTGATCTGTATCTCTGCCCTGATGGGAGCAGAGTGAAAAAAGGGTTTAAGCTTTATTTATATAGCACTTATCAAAACAATGTACAAACGGCTTGACAAGAAATCACACATAAAATACAAAGAATACCACAGCTGGTAATAGGATACATGAAGGTAGAATACAGGACAAAAGAACAAGGATCAAAGTGAAGTGAAATAGAAATGTTCTCCAGGACATTATAACATGATTAATAAAGATAACTACAATTAAAAAAAATATTTTTAAATGACTGGCAGCAGCTGAATTTAATTAATGGTCGCTCAGCCGATTATTCAGACCAAGATCAGATCATCAGCAGGAAATCCATTAGTGTATATTTAGTAGCTTGAAGAAGTCTTAATGTTTTTACAGTGTCACGTATTACACTGGCAGATGTCTTCATTATATTGTTGTCATTCTGCATCTTCTTGGCCAGGGCGCTCTTGGAAAAAGAGATTTTTATCCCAGTGGGTCTTCTCCCCTGGTTAAATAAAGGTTAAATAAATTTAAAAAGATGATTGTTTCCCGCGCTCACGAGGCTGATAAACAGAAAGTGTCTGCAGGCGGCCTCGTCAGTGAGCTGCTGGCGAACGATGTTGGCACCTCGTGTGTTTTAGGAAGAAAGTTAGTTTGGAGCTCTAAATGTTAACACGTTTCTCCTGAATGACAGCAGATCTAATCGAAAACCACTACTGACTCGCTTTAAATATATAAAGTTATACTGCAGCTGAATGACGTCTGACAAACTGAACCTCGCTCTCCCTCTGAAACCTGCAGCGAAACGCAAAATTGTGTTTCTGTTTCATTCATTCATAAAGCTTCCATCTGAAACAACACGTTTCTGGCTGAGATACTAACATCTGTATTAGACTGTACTCTGCAGGAATAATAGATTATACATGGCTTTTTATTTATTACATCTCATGGCAGAAAGGTCTGTCTGTATTCGCTGCGAAGAGCAGATCGTGTTTGTTTGTGTCGCCATGAAAAGGCAGCTAAAAGTTTCCCACCAGGAAATAAACACCACCATGATATCGCCATCTTTCTTTCAGCCAGCTAACTAAGTTTAGACCGACTTAGAAACCACCACTCACAGCAGACACCCCACCACGTTGGGCTCCTGTCGGGATTAAATCTCCTGCGGCCGCTGGGAGTCGTTTAATTTGCTTTTTCCTCTTTGTTTCAGTGTGTGTGACGTTCCTCGGGAAGTTTTACGAGTCCCTGAAGGAAAACAACGTGAACTTCAACAGCGCAGACATCGAGAAGGCCATCGTAAAGAGCTGCAAAGATGCTAAAGGCAAAGAGAACCGCTTTGTAAGTAAACGGAGAGTGACGGTCCCCTATAAGGGCCATTTTTAGATGAGACTGATCTATTTATTTATTTTAAAGAAAAAGTGTTGATGGAAATGAAACGTTTGACAGCAGCTGCAGGTGAGAATTTTCATGCTACGATTATTGTGGACAAAAATCTCTTAAAGGTCATCAAACTTTATTAAAATATTACAAAAAGAAATAAAAGGGAGTAAGATTACTTCACACCTGATGGCCTTAGATTTAGATTTTCTTTGTTTAACTGAAATCATATATACATAAAAAAAACAAAAGCAGGTTGGTTGACTGGACGTCTGTCTGTGTTTCTTAGATTCTTTGCACCCATTCATGTTTTCCTCCTTTTGGGCTTAAATCCTTTAAGACTTTAATCACTTTATTTTCAAAGTTTCAGACCTTCCTCGGGTAAAATCCATTCATTTTAATTTTCAGGATTTGTTGGGTTTTTTTTAAAAGTCTGAGGTTTTTTTTGATCGGACCCCACAAGACTTTGATGCTCTGCTGGTTGTTTGTGGATAAAAGGCAGAACGTTAGCGATGAATCGCTGCACAGTTCTATTATGAGTCTTTACAAACCACCAGCACCCCCCGCCGTCTGTGCACCACCAACAGAAACCTCTGTCCCGTCTTCAGCGGGTCGAGAAGCTAATGTTAGCATAGCACCTCAAAGCCAGAGCGAGTCTGTCTCACTGGTCCTGCTGTGGCTTCAAGTGTATTAAAAGGCAGAAGCGAGTTGTGTTAATGGTGCCTTCTGAAAAAAGCGATAATCGTGATGATGGCAGAGAAAGAAGTTGTTGGATAACAGCACACCTCTCGCCGCTAAGAACCTCCAAATACTGCAGAGAGCTGCTGGTTAAAGTGAGCGTGTTCTTGTTAAGGTGGCGCTAACGCACACTGAAAGAAACATGTAGTATAGAGCTGCACGATGTGGTTAACAAAATCATATTGCTATGGTTTTAACAGATTCTCATTTACAAGAACGATTAGAGGCAATGATCACGTTTGCATCAACAAACCGTCATGATGACGATGTGACGTTTGTTGGACGAACAAACAGATTTTCTTGGATCTGTAGGCCGGGCATCTCTGCAGCAGGACACTTCTTCGTTATAATGCTGCCAAACACTTTTCCTTTTTATTAAAATAATCTTGAGACAAGGATCTTGCACTTGGTCAAAATGCGATTTTCAATAATACTGTTTTACCTAGTTTTAATACACAGCTGATGTTTTCCCTCCAGCTGCTGTTATCAGATTAACATTCATTATTCTATTGACATCTTATTAAAAACAGAAAAGGGAAACCTTTGTCACTGAGTTAATTTAGTCAGAATCACAGCTTTATTTACATATGAGGAATTTGCTTTGGTGTTAAGTTGCTACATGCAGACAGAAAAATACAGTTGACACAAATAAATGTAGAAATATATAAATATGGAATAAACGGATTCAAGTTGTCATGGAAATCGTATCTTGCTGGTGAGGGAGTAAGCAAATAACTGAGTAACAACCAACCGTTGTCTTTGAAGAGTTTATTAACAACAGAGAATAAACAGAGAAGTACTGAAACACACATACAGCTGGGATCCAGACCTTGAATGAACATTCAAGGAGAGGGGAGGAACAACAAGAAGTGGAAAACACCAAATCGATCTCACAGCTCTGACCCAAAACCTAGTAAATGTGCACGGATTAACATAAGCAGCAAAGGAGAGGAAAGGTTAAGGATAAAAAATAAAATGCATGCATATGTAAGACATAATAATAGTACAAGAACATGCATGAAAGAGGACACAATTTTCTGCCATAATATAAAAGAATAGAGAAAAATATTTGCAGAGCCAGCTTTGTGCAGTGATGTGAGCCAGTCAGTGGGCGACCCGGGCCTTTTTAACGACGCTCGCTGCAGACGGGAAGACGCTGTACTCTTTTTCTGTTATCCACACATCAGACTATATGATTGTCGAGTCATGGACCAACTCTGTTAACGAAGAGGAACTTCACTATGTTTTCTGAAGCCGCTCCATGCTGAGACAGAATGTAACCATACAGTGAAAGGTGTGAAACAGCAGACAGTGTTTTCATGTCTTGAAGCTGATCTGGAGCTGCTGTGGATGGATGACCTAGTTTACTCGTTGCTGGTTGTGCCGACTGCTGCACTCTGTCTACAGTCTGTCCTGTGTCTCTTATAGAGCAAAGCTTAAAGGGGCTGTCTTTGTCCGGCTATAGAACGCATTTTAACACCAGGTGGAAATGGGGTGTGATGGCACTGAACACCCAGGTAACTATCGCTCCAAGCTGCAGTCTCTCCAGATTTGTTGACTTCCAGCTCATTGTTTTAACGAACAGCTCTTGGCGCTCTCAGCATCTTTTCAGCTGCTGCAGGCAAAAGGGCTCTAACATCTGTCAGCCGAAGAGCCAGATATTTCTCTCTGGAGTGATGAACAGAACTGTGGATGTCACGAGATTCTTCGGGACCAGAATTCTGAAAACGTGTCTGTGCTCGTTTTGCAAGGTACCAAAGGGGATGAAACACGTGGAAGATGGCAACAAGTGCAGCTGCAGCGACGGCTCCGTCCCAACTCGTCAAACTATAGAGTTAACTCTTTAACTTCAACAGCTCTGTGTCAAAGCCTGGATTTCTCCCAGTTTAGAGATGTTGGAGAGCTAATTTAGGCATCCTCTCACAGCTGTTAGTAGCTTTATTTAAAGTTTAAATGTTTTTATTTAAAGAGTGCATGTTGAAGTACAGGGGCTTCACTAGTTTCATTTAGCTTTTTACCAAATTGGTACCGAGAATCGTGCAATTTCACTGACATCAACTACTAAATTTCTGGTTTCTTTTGGTTATGGTGAATGGAGACAGAGAGACTGAATGAAACCAAAAAAACAAACAAACCAGTCAAATAAGATTTCTTTCTCCTCCATTTCTCACGTCTAGTGTTACTACATCGGAGCAACAAGTGACGCAGCCACCAAGATGATCAACGAGGTGTCCAAGCCTCTCAGCTACCACGCCCCCGTGGAGAAGATCTGCGAGAAACTGAAGAAGAAGGACAGTCAGATCTGTGAACTGAAATACGGTAAGGACGCGTCGCTGAGCCGACCCTTTCCTGTCCAGGCTGAACTTTAGCTGCCTTTACATCCACTCCGAGATGTGAGGCTGCCAAGCAGCGACGTGTGACTCCACCTGAGAGTCAGATTAGGGGAATGATGATGAAAAGAGTGTCTGCAGGGAGGTGTTGACTGATAAATGAATTATGAGACTGAAACCCTGCTGTCGTATTTCTCCAAATTCATTTAAGGATGTTAATAACAAACATGAATTTATACAAGCTGAGCTGGCAGGAAGAAAATTACATTTCACTGCTAAAATCCATAAATATAAAATTAAATCTCCCACCTCGCTCTCTTTCATCCCCCGGGAGGTTTTTAACTGCTCTGCAGACGCAGAAGATGACACAAATTAGCAAATGCACTCCTCCATAAAACATTTGCAGCTTGTGCACCTTTAGAAATAAAACACGATGAGGAACCTTTTTAAGGATCAGTCAAGTCCTTATTTTGTGTCTCCTCTCATGTAGACAAACAGCTGGACCTCACCTCAGTGGACCTGAAGAAGCTTAAAGTGAAGGACCTGAAGAAGATCCTGGAGGAGTGGGGCGAGTCCTGCAAAGGCTGCGCCGAAAAGTCCGACTTCATCCGCAAAATCACAGAGCTCATGCCCAAGTACGCCCCCGCAGCCGCCAAAGCACGGACAGATCTGTAATGAGGAACAAAAACAAACAACTTTGGACTTGACTTGGACCAGACTGCTATCCAGGGAGGACCAGGAGGACCAGGAGAGGAGGAGGAGGAGGAGGAGGGGGGGAGTTTTTTCTGACGTGTTTGTCTCAGTCTAGTTTTTTTTTTAATCTGGTAGTCCTGCACTGATTCAGCAGTATAGATATTTAGTGTAAACACATAAATGCTGAAGTCCTTCACTATACTTTTAAATCAAGTGTAAGGAGAGGGAGTTAGAGTTTCACAGCACAGGAGCACTAACTAAAGGGGACCTTTGAGCGTTTGGGAGCAGGACTTCTGCTTATGTACTTCATACATTTCACAATATATTGGCTATAATCTCCAAAAATGTCAGTATAACCAAATATTCCATCGATGCATTTTAACGGAAATGTCACGGAGCAGCTGAATCGGTGACGACTGCACCACACGTGTCGCTGTAAATGTTCAAACGCCCACGCTGCCACTCCTCCAGCCTCTTACTGCCCAGATGCTTTTTGCAAAGTCATCATGTTTTGAAGAATGTGTTTAACTTCCTGTAGTGTTCCCACATCTTTACCCTCCATTTCCACGACATCCTGTCGAGGAGGATGTTTTTCCTCGTCGGTGACCGAAGCCCCCAAACATGAGACATCACAACCGTTATCAGGCGCTGCAGTTCCTCCTGTCCAATACGAGACAAGAGATCATTTTACTAACGTGATCCAGGACAAAATCTGTTCTGTGCAAAAATCAAGTAGATATGTTACAAAGTTAGACTCTCTTTCTTACGTATTCTCCACTCGATTAGTCAAACTCAGAAACTGAAACTGCACAGAACAGGACTGTGTTTCTTAGCGGATCACTTGCGTGGTTATTGAGTTCTGAAGGGGATCTGTTAATGTGAACAGGAGGAACAACGACAGCAACTAGAAGCGGTTCTGATTTACATACGGGCAAGCGAGTGTTGTATTAAGATGAAATATGAAGCTTTAATCCTTTAAGGCCTGAGGTAACGTAAAAAAGCCCATGACCTGCAGAGACAGACCTCCCAACTCTTTTTTTTTTTTTCCCCCATTTAACCTCCAATTTATTGATTTTTGTTGGTTCACAGTTTACAGAGTCGCCCATATTCCAGCCCACAGTCAGTCACACAGATTGTGCCCTTATTAAAAAACATTAAATAAAACAACTTGTTTTTCTTCTCCTTTCTGATCAGCACCATGACCATTAATCCACAAGGAGTTAAACTAAAATGTGATGAAAATGTCCCCTGAATATGTAAAACTTGAAATAATTAGCTTCTTATGCCAGGAAAAAACGTCCTCAGAGGTCGTGGAGTATGGGTGACGTGTGTTGAAGGACATTTTTGTTTGACATCGATCCTCCTCCTATTTCTTTTTTTTTGTGTGTGTCTTTTTTTTTTTTTTCCCCCAAAGTGAGAAATATTTATTAAAGATTTATCTCATTTCTGATACCTGGTCATCGTTTTCCTGCTTTGCTTTTTCGGTCCGACTGACTCCATCCCAGAAGGTTTCCGTAGTGCTGCCGTTCGTCTTGTGACCATTGTAACTCGTGAAAACACGCTGCAGCTCAACCTGCTGCCCGCCTTCCACTTCCAAACAGCGCCGGCATCACGTCGCAGAATGATCCAGTCAGACAGGCGTTGGGTGATGGGAGTGTTGAAATTTAACAGAAAGACAAAGGAACTGTTTGATCCCACTCTCACCTGCACCTGTGCAACAACATGCGAGGTTCCTGATATTCCTATATGTATATTTACTTCCACATGCTGCGGTGACGCCTCTCCCCTCCCCACCCCCGGGTTTTTGTGTCTTTCAGAAGGGATAGATATTTTATTGTTTGATGTAAGCAAACGATGTGTACTTAAAACAAAATCATGATAAACGGTTTGTGATGCTTGAACAGACTTGAAATGAAAACTGAACATATGTTGTTGTTTCATGTACGGCCCAGGCGCTTTGTTACGACTGTACTATTTTACTTTTTCATTAAAATATGAAAAATGTCCGTCTGGAGTGCAAGATGGTTCTAACTTCCTTTCAAAAATCACAGGTGTGAGACGAGCGTTAAGTTGAACTTAACTTTCAGACTTTGACCTTACCTGAAAGGAAATTCAGACGTTTAAATTGTGCAAACATTTTCTGGATCCAAACATTTTTTTTTTCTTTTAACTTGGAATTTCATCCAACATTAAAGTAACAGCGTCAAAGGTCTATACACCTGTTTATTAAAAAAAAGAAAGATTGTTTACATCAAATCTAGATAAAAAGCCGCAGGGAACATTTGTTTTAAGAGCAACATTTGCCACAAGAGAGTGTAAAAGTAAATTGAATGTTAAAAAATGAGAGGGTCAAACTAAATGTTGGATAGAACATCTTATTTCTTTCACCATAAATTGGCTATTTGTTATATAATCCAGTTGTGACGGTGCAGCTGAAGGAAAAATGTTGTCAAAGTCTTAATAAATATAACAAATAGTGTGTAGATGTAGCTTTTACACTTTAACATCCTTTCCCAGAAAATGTACAGTACTATAACTCTCAGGTACTTCTATTATTCCACTCTATTCCAGACAGAAATATTACACTTTTTACTACGTTAATATATTTATCTGACTGAGTTCTTCTTTGTTTAGAACAAATTACCCAACAGCATGTAAAATTAAGTTTGACCAGACAATAAAATGCTGATTTACACATAAATGTAACGCTTAAAATTAAAAATAATAATCCAATATCATTCCATCTATTATTATAACAACACTAACTGCATATTGAGTATTTCTTTCAGCTCAAACTTCTTTAATTGTACTATAAATGTAAGACTTTTACTACATTATTTTTAAATGAAGGCACTGTGTTGCTTTACAGTAACTAAAGGAGTATAATTTATCAATTTTTATAATTATTTAAAAATCATGTTCCACATAAAAGCAAAAACGTTTTCACATAAATAAAGTAATAAAATAAAATAAGTGCATAATAATTAATAATTGCTTCTGTGTTCAAAAGAAAGCGTAACGCGTCACGACGGCAGCCGACGTGCGTCATCGCGGTCTCCGCCCTCCACAGGGAAAGCGCACATTCCTATTGTCCAAGATGGCGGCGTAGGAGCAGATCCTCTGATGCTGACATGTTTTTAAACGAGTTTACGCTTTTATTTCGATATTTATGCAAATATTCAGCGCAGGGAGAGGTAGCGTGTCTCGGCCGAAGCTGTCGCCTGCCTCGCTGTTTCGGCTAAACCTCCTGGAAGTCGCTCTCCGGGCCGGATTCCCGTTGCAGGCACCGAAAAGTTTGAGCTCCATCCTCCTTTGAAAATGAAGCGGCAGGCCGGGAGGGAGACCAGCCCGTCCAGGGCCATCGCGAAACGGATCCGGGAGAGGGAGCGGGAGAGCGCGCGGAGGGAGGAGCTGCCGCCGCCGCCGCCGCCCCCGCTGGCTCTGCTGCTGGCGGAGAGCCGCGGATACCACCGCCGGAGCCGCAGCAGGGAGCGGGAGAAGCCGCGGCTCCGGGAGGAGCGTGCGGCCGCCCTGGAGCTCCATCACCGACACGAGCTCAGCCTCCTCGGCCGCCCGCCTCTGCGCACCACGGCGGCGGAGCTGCCCGGAGCCGCCGCCGCTGCCGCCGCCGCCGCCGCCAGGCCGGGAACGCTGGAGTACAAAACGCTGCTCATCAGCAACCTGGGCTCGCAGGTCTCGGACGAGGACGTGGAGGACGCGCTGTTTCACGAGTTCAAAAAGTTCGGGGACGTCAGCGTGAAGCTGTCGCACACGCCGGAGCTGGGCCGGATCGCCTACGTGAACTTTCGGCACCCGGAGGACGCCAAAGAGGCCCGGCACGCCAAATCCTCCAGGTTGGTTTTAGGAGATCGGCAGCTTAAGATTGAGCCCATGTACGTGAGGAGGCGGAGCGTCACGCCGCCTGACGCGGGTTATTTGCCTCTGCACGCCCCGTACCCCTACAGACAGCGCTCCCTGTCCCCCCCGGGGCCCGCCGGGGTGAGTAACATCAGGGACCTCAGAGCCAGACACTACGCCCTGGAGACTCTGGGTCTCAGCAGGGAGAGGGAGAGGATTCTGGACTACTATGGCATGCTGGATGAAAGGGGCCGGCCTTATGGCTTCGCCCCCGTGCCCGTGGTGGAGGACTTAAAACCTGAGGACGATCAGAGAGCGACCAGCAACCTTTTTATTGGAAATTTAGACGGTCAGGTGACAGAAGCAGAGCTCAGGAGGGGGTTCGACAAGTACGGCATCATTGAGGATGTTGTGATTAAACGCCCGGCTCGCGGACAGGGGGGCGCCTATGCTTTTGTGAAGTTTCAGAACCTGGACATGGCCCACCGGGCCAAAGTGGCCATGCAGGGACGGCTCATCGGTGGCAACCCGATAAAGATCGGCTATGGCAAAGCTAACCCGACCACACGGCTCTGGGTGGGCGGTCTGGGGCCCGGGAACTCGCTCGCTGCCCTCGCTCGGGAGTTCGACCGCTTTGGGAGCATCAGGAACATCGACTATATAAAGGGGGACAGTTTTGCCTACATCCAGTATGAAAGTCTGGACGCTGCTCAAGCCGCCTGCACCCAGATGAGGGGCTTCCCTCTAGGTGGCCCAGAGCGGCGCCTCAGGGTGGACTTTGCTAAAGTGGAGGAGAGCCCCTCTCGGGCGTTTCCCCCCGGTTACCAGCCCCCCGTCGCCGCCCCCTCACACTACGACCTCGTCGGGGACAGCTACAGCCGCCATCGCAGCCTGGAGCGAGAGCTGAGGGGGGTCAGGGACCGCTCCTCGCCCCCCTCCCACAGCCTCCTCTCGCAGAGGGAGCGGGAGCGGGCCCTGCTGGAGAGGGACTACGCCGCCAGCCCCACCCGGAGCCTGGAGAGGAGGGCGGCGGCAGTGGAGGCGTTCGGGAGGAGAGGAGCGAGGAGTCGCAGCCGGAGCAGGGAGCGCTGGCTGAAGGAGCGGGAGGAGAGGAGGAACAGGAGGAGGAGCAGGAGTCCGTCCACCGACAGGCCGGCGGAGGAGAGGGAGAAGGAGCGGGGGCGGTCGAGGGTTCGAGGTCAGATAGGCGCCATCTCTCCTGATGCGAGCCCAGACCGAGCCCGGGTTCGAGCTCCTGACTCCACCACAGAGCCGAGAGACCACTCCCCTGACAGCGGCGCAGGTGGGCGCCACTCCGCCACCAACGAAGAAGATCCACCACCGGGCCGCCACCACAGCAAGCGGCCCGCCAGCGAGCATGTCAACAACCACCACCACCGAAACAGCGAGGTCATCGCCGCCGCCAGCTCTCCCGCCATCCTCACGGACACGCACACCTCCTCCTCCCCCGGCACGCTGTCAGAGTTCGCCCAGGCCTCGCTGTCCAAAATGTGGCACGGCTTCTTCGCTCTGAAGAACAGCAGCTTCCCCACGGACCTGTACCTGCTGGAGGGCGGCGCCGCCTTCTTCAACGCCATAATGAAGGAGAGCCTGAAGCTGCAGAACCAGAACCAGCCCAGCCAGCTGAAGATCGTCCAGAGGCTCCGCATGGACCAGACCCGGCTCGACGAGGTGTCGCGCCGCATTAAACTCGGACGCCCCGACGGGTTCGCCATCCTCCTGGCTCTCCAGGGCCCCGTCGACCGCCAGGCGCCCGCCCCCGAGCCGGGGCTGCAGGTGCGCTTGCTTCGCCACCTAGTGACCTACCTGCGGAACAAAGAGGCGGCCGGCGTCGTGAGCCTGCCCGCCGTTAAAGAAGGGGGACCCGGGGCGATGCTGTACGCCTTCCCCCCCGGAGTGTTCTCACAGCAGTACCTGCAGGCCGCCAAGAGGACTGTGGGTAATATGGACGAGGAGCACATGGTTATTGTGATCGTTAATGACACTAATTGATTATTACACTGAACAGTACGCGCAGAGCGAGCTGCGAGGAAACTACAAATACTTCCACGTTGTTTTTAAAAAGATGCATCTCGTTGTTTTTATCCGGTCTCTTCTAAACGAAACACTACGTCTCTCTCTGTCATTACGTTACGCCTGCCTCTCCGACGATCGCTCGGTCGTCACATTTACAGACGACTTCAGTGTTTTAATTGTTGCAATGAGAAACACTTAAAGGAAACGGATGTGAGCGCCTGCTGCACAAACAGGCGGCTCTGATGCTTTTCTACTCTTAAGCTGTAACGTTCAACACTAAATCGGAGAAGGGGGGTCGTTTTTTTTTTTTTTAAAAAAGCTCATTTACTTTATTTGTCTTTTATCTGACTTTACCAAGTTGTTGTTATGTGTGTGTATATATATCCAGTGTCCGCGGGGCTGGGAGGTTTTCTACAGAGTGATTGTACTGTAAGCTGAACAGAGTCTGTCTCGCAGCCAGCAGAGCTAAAGGTGACCCCCCCCCCCCCTCCAACCCTCCCTATTTTACATAGCTAGTGTTTTTATGAATTGAACCATTCCAGCTTCTTCTTTCTTTCTGAAAGGCGAGTGTGTGTTTGGGTCTGTAGTTGCATGCAGGAAAAGACAGAGACAAAGGAAAAAGTTATATTTTGTCCGTTTTAAAAAAAGAAAAAAAAAAAACACATGTATTCTTCCCTTTCAGTAACCTGTTTGTTCAGCTGACGTGAGGTCTGATCATATTACTGGTCTGGATTTTATACTGTGTACTGACTTTTACTCAACTTTAATACATCGATCCATCCATCTCTTATCCATCCGTGGGTCTGGTTCTTTTTTTCATCTGCCATCACTTCAGCTTCGAGGACGTCTTCATCATCTCAGTCCTGCTTCTTTCTCTGAAAGGTCAAGTGATTCTTATCCAAAACGCACCGTTTTATCAAAATCGGTGAATACCTCCGCACTCAGCCGTCTGTTCTGTGCACTGACGACAGTAACATTCAGCTTACTTAAATTTTACGGCACTATTTGGCAAAATTAAAGGTCACGCCGTCATCCATGCTTGTACAAGATAAAAGATAATAACACTAAATTACAGGGAAACTAAACGTTAGTTTGGGGGCTTCAGGTCATGTTGATGCATCAGTGAAATTAAGACTTTCTCTCTTTTTTTAATTCTCCATAAACGGATTTGCAGTACAATGCAAATACTTTTTTGAAGACAGGGTGTGTTTTAATACATTTACATGTGTGGTAGGGCTGCAACTAACAAGTATCTTTAATTATTGACTAATCTGCAGATTATTTTCACTATTAATCATTTAGTCTATAAAATGTATAAAAAAAAAAAAATTGTGACAATTTTCCAGATGTCTTTAAATTAGAGCTGCAACGATTAGTCGATTAAACGATCAGTTGGTCAAAAGAAAATTAATCTACCACTATTTTGATAATTGATGAATCGTTTCAGTCACTTTTAAACATTTGCTGGCTTCATCTTCTTAAATGTGAGGAACTGCTGCTGTTCTTTGTCACTTCTGATGGTAAATGAAGTCTTTGGACTGTTGGTTGGACAAAAGAAGCCATTTGCCTTATTTTTGATATTTTATAGACTAAATGATTAGTAGATTAATCATGACAATAATCTGCAGATTAGTCAACATTGAAAATAATCTTTAGTTGTAGCCCTACTTGAAATGGCTTCTTTTGTTCAACCAACAGTCTAAAACCCAAAGACTCTTCATTTACCATCATAAATAACAAAGAACAGCAGCAGGTCCTCACATTTAAGTAGATGAAGCCAGCAAATTTCACAGTTTTGCTTAAAAAAAGAGTGACAAAGTGACAAACGATTAATCGATTATCAAAATAGATGTCAAGTTTATTTATAAAGCACATTTAAAAACAACCAGAGTTGACCAAAGTGCTACAGTGTAAGACATAAAAATTAAAACGAGTGCACGAGTTTCAAGTAAATTGCACAAACTTTGTGAAGCTCTTTAATTACCTCTTGAAATACACGGGTGGTGTTGTCAGTCTAACTCACCTCATGCTTTCCCAAAGTCTTTACAAACAGCTCCAGAGATTCGTCTTCAGCTTTAATCCCTTTGGATTTATGAAGCTGCTGAACTGGACCTGAGGTTTTTCAATTTTGAGTGAATGTTCGTGCCGAGACAATATTTACAGACAAAACCCTGATTTAAACCACGTTTTCCTCACCCAGATGAATTTTTTTTTTTTAAAAGACGACGTAAGATGTGTCAGAATATGAGCAGGAAACTCATCAGGACTGAAACAGCAAAGATTTCCCGGCTGGTTTGTGGTCGAGCGCTGACTTTTAATCGCTCTTCTTTGGCTCCAAAACCAAGAACTTCAGTTTTATTCTTTGTTTCGTTTATTAAACTTTAAACAAACAAACACTTAAATATTTTCATTTCACTGTTACACAAAACAGAAAAGCAGTAAATCTTCCACCGGAGAAGCTCGAACGTGTTTTATTGATTATTTTTATGTAACTTCTATTTTAGCAGTAAAGTTGAGACACAGCCTGTTTTACAAAATGTGTTAAAGAATTACTACGCCACCTGCTGTCTTCTT
>NC_060167.1:2656199-2660536 GCF_021292245.1 Micropterus dolomieu | reverse complement strand
TTTCATCTGCCATCACTTCAGCTTCGAGGACGTCTTCATCATCTCAGTCCTGCTTCTTTCTCTGAAAGGTCAAGTGATTCTTATCCAAAACGCACCGTTTTATCAAAATCGGTGAATACCTCCGCACTCAGCCGTCTGTTCTGTGCACTGACGACAGTAACATTCAGCTTACTTAAATTTTACGGCACTATTTGGCAAAATTAAAGGTCACGCCGTCATCCATGCTTGTACAAGATAAAAGATAATAACACTAAATTACAGGGAAACTAAACGTTAGTTTGGGGGCTTCAGGTCATGTTGATGCATCAGTGAAATTAAGACTTTCTCTCTTTTTTTAATTCTCCATAAACGGATTTGCAGTACAATGCAAATACTTTTTTGAAGACAGGGTGTGTTTTAATACATTTACATGTGTGGTAGGGCTGCAACTAACAAGTATCTTTAATTATTGACTAATCTGCAGATTATTTTCACTATTAATCATTTAGTCTATAAAATGTATAAAAAAAAAAAAATTGTGACAATTTTCCAGATGTCTTTAAATTAGAGCTGCAACGATTAGTCGATTAAACGATCAGTTGGTCAAAAGAAAATTAATCTACCACTATTTTGATAATTGATGAATCGTTTCAGTCACTTTTAAACATTTGCTGGCTTCATCTTCTTAAATGTGAGGAACTGCTGCTGTTCTTTGTCACTTCTGATGGTAAATGAAGTCTTTGGACTGTTGGTTGGACAAAAGAAGCCATTTGCCTTATTTTTGATATTTTATAGACTAAATGATTAGTAGATTAATCATGACAATAATCTGCAGATTAGTCAACATTGAAAATAATCTTTAGTTGTAGCCCTACTTGAAATGGCTTCTTTTGTTCAACCAACAGTCTAAAACCCAAAGACTCTTCATTTACCATCATAAATAACAAAGAACAGCAGCAGGTCCTCACATTTAAGTAGATGAAGCCAGCAAATTTCACAGTTTTGCTTAAAAAAAGAGTGACAAAGTGACAAACGATTAATCGATTATCAAAATAGATGTCAAGTTTATTTATAAAGCACATTTAAAAACAACCAGAGTTGACCAAAGTGCTACAGTGTAAGACATAAAAATTAAAACGAGTGCACGAGTTTCAAGTAAATTGCACAAACTTTGTGAAGCTCTTTAATTACCTCTTGAAATACACGGGTGGTGTTGTCAGTCTAACTCACCTCATGCTTTCCCAAAGTCTTTACAAACAGCTCCAGAGATTCGTCTTCAGCTTTAATCCCTTTGGATTTATGAAGCTGCTGAACTGGACCTGAGGTTTTTCAATTTTGAGTGAATGTTCGTGCCGAGACAATATTTACAGACAAAACCCTGATTTAAACCACGTTTTCCTCACCCAGATGAATTTTTTTTTTTTAAAAGACGACGTAAGATGTGTCAGAATATGAGCAGGAAACTCATCAGGACTGAAACAGCAAAGATTTCCCGGCTGGTTTGTGGTCGAGCGCTGACTTTTAATCGCTCTTCTTTGGCTCCAAAACCAAGAACTTCAGTTTTATTCTTTGTTTCGTTTATTAAACTTTAAACAAACAAACACTTAAATATTTTCATTTCACTGTTACACAAAACAGAAAAGCAGTAAATCTTCCACCGGAGAAGCTCGAACGTGTTTTATTGATTATTTTTATGTAACTTCTATTTTAGCAGTAAAGTTGAGACACAGCCTGTTTTACAAAATGTGTTAAAGAATTACTACGCCACCTGCTGTCTTCTTTCAGCAGTAACTACCAGTGGTGGAAAGTTAAGTGCATTTACTCAGTTTTAGTTTAGTTATTAGGTATTTCTACTTTACATTTTCTACTACTTTATACTTTTACTCAATCTGTTCTCAGTATAAATTGACTTGTTGCAGGAATTTCGTAAAACAACTTTTTTTTTTTTACTCGTTTTATTCTCTTGTTCCAAGAGAGACACCCCCCCTTTTTTTAAAGGACATCAAACATATTCAATGAAATGAAAACAATGTAGAAATGTTCTCACTGTGCTGCAAAATAAGGTTTTAGGACTCAACAACAGACAGAAGTGCCTTTAAAAGATGGAGGTTTTTGCAGATTAAAAGGCCCAAAACAGTTTAAATCAGTTCCACTTTGACAAACTGCAACAGAAATACTGCTCACACATGAAAACGTAAATGAATCTAATCCTATAAGATATATTTAACACCATTAGTACTTTGATTCTTTAAATATAATTTGCTGTCAGTTCGTTTGTACTTTTTACTTTGAATGCATGACTTTTACTTGTAATGGATATTTCTAAATACTAGTATTATTACTTTTAGTTAAGTAAAGGATCTGAGCACTTCTTCCACCACGGGTAACTTCCCTTTTCACAGATAGCTTGATGAGCTGGTTTGTTTCCAGCATCCTGTCCTTAAAGTACGTTTTATTTTTCTTCTAACATCTCTGTCTGCATGAGCAGCGTCTCCACCTGTTCTCACTCTGCTGATGGTCTGACAGTTTCTCAGTCCAGCAGTTATTGATCTCTGAATGTGTTAAAAGAAAAGAAAAGCAACGTCCTGAAGGAAACCGACAGGCGGAGAGTTAAACTGCTCAGAAAAGCTTCTTCTTGTCCTCCTGAAACCCAAAAAGAAAGAATACTCTTAGAAGAAACTGAATGTTCATCACGTCACAGATCATATAAATATACCAGTTTTGCACAAAACGCTGTTAAAAATAAAATACAAAAACACTTTTTGCATTAACTCGACGAACAAGTGGTGGAAACACTTCCCTCTTCCTGTCTCATGTGAACTCGTGGAGTGCTGTTATGACCGATAGCGTCACGCAGACCAGGTGGAGTCCAGATCCACGACGACAATCGGTTTTTGTACACAGATTCACTCTTTGGTTTTGTTTTGGTGTCGACATAGAAACATGTATTCTGTATTGAAAGAAATGTAATAAACACTTTATGCTCTTTCTAAGACCGGATGGTGGCGTTTGTCTGTCCTTTGAGGTATTTTATACATGTAGTGCTAGGATGTATACACCTGTATAACTTCACTACTATATTAGGAATATCTATAGATATTTCCAAAGTAAAAGTCCAGTCTGACAGTTTATGCCACCTGATAAAACACATTGTCTGGAAATAGCTCACTGTTATTCAGTGCTGTAAGAAGTACTCTAACATACTACTACAAGTTAAAGAAGCAATACCACGATGTGTCCGGACTTTATTACAAGTAAAGGGAGAAAAGTCAACAACTCACAGACTTCTGAGACAAACTGGACCATCAGCCAAGCTTGAAACGTAACTACCAGCTGACAGAGATGGAGTAGAGGAAAATCAGGTAAAGAACAAGTTCCTCAATTATTGTACAGTTCTTCAGTAAAATTACCGACTTTCTAACTCTGCTGTTATTCTTTCAGAAAGACCTCATTCCAGAGTGAGAGTCCAGGTGCATGGTGGTGCCTGACTGCCACGCCCTCTGGTCCATGAAAAACACCCAGTATGCGGCAGTCCTGTGGGCGAAAATGCCTCGTTGATGCTAGAGGTCAGAGGAGAATGGGCCGACCGATTCAAGCTGATAGAAGAGCAACTTTGACTGAAATAACCGCTTGTTACAACCGAGGTATGCGGCAAAGCATTTGTGAAGCCGCAACACGCACGACCTTGAGGCGGATGGGCTACAACAGCAGAAAAAGGGACATTTGCAAAGATCTGGAGGTAAAGATAACTTTTCTTTGTTTATAGATTTTTAAAAAGTGAATAAACACAAGGGCAATCATATCCAAATAAAGAGGTGGGATTCTGCTTTTTGGCTTTTCCCCTCTCCTTTATTGAGTTATGTATCTTTTTTGTGCATGTAACAGGTTTGCAAAGTGAAAAAGCCCAAATAGAGTTCCCATCATCCACAGAAAACTCTGCTCTGAACCGCTTGAAAACAGCTCGTTTGTAGTCCAGCCCTTCACTTCCTTTACTTGTGACGTCACAATGAAAACGCGTCATAAAGCTCGCCAAGCGGCTGGCGGGGTCAGCCACGCCCTCAAACCAAGCTAGTCTGAGCGGAGGCCCTTTGGCTCGACTCGCCTTTGTTTGGTTTTCCATTGTAGAAATGTTGCACCTGTACCTGCTTCCAGGTACGTTTTTTCATATCACCTCACCTCCTTCGAGGTTCCAAGCGAGCTGAGGGAAACTAAAATGTAATGTGAAAACACGACAGACTGCTGATTGGTCAGAGAGAATATTCACTATTCACTGCATCATCATTGCTGCACCAGACAGAGACCAGCAACAGAAAGTTTTATATTTTACAGTTTTCATCACTAAATCCACTTCTGAGAAG
>NC_060167.1:2651872-2656179 GCF_021292245.1 Micropterus dolomieu | reverse complement strand
AGTCCTGTGGGCGAAAATGCCTCGTTGATGCTAGAGGTCAGAGGAGAATGGGCCGACCGATTCAAGCTGATAGAAGAGCAACTTTGACTGAAATAACCGCTCGTTACAACCGAGGTATGCGGCAAAGCATTTGTGAAGTGAAATGAAAGTGAAAAAGCCCAAATAGAGTTCCCATCATCCACTCTGCTCTGAACCGCTTGAAAACAGCTCGTTTGTAGTCCAGCCCTTCACTTCCTTTACTTGTGACGTCACAATGAAAACGCGTCATAAAGCTCGCCAAGCGGCTAGCGGGTTCAGGCACACCCTCAAACCAAGCTAGTCTGAGCGGAGGCCCTTTGGCTCGACTCGCCTTTGTTTGGTTTTCCATTGTAGAAATGTTGCACCTGTACCTGCTTCCAGGGACGTTTTTTCATATCACCTCACCTCCATCGAGGTTCCAAGCGAGCTGAGGGAAACTAAAATGTAATGTGAAAACACGACAGACTGCTGATTGGTCAGAGAGAATATTCACTATTCACTGCATCATCATTGCTGCACCAGACAGAGACAGCAACAGGAAGTTTTATATTTTACAGTTTTCATCACTAAATCCACTTCTGAGAAGTTTTGAGGTGAGAAATCAGCTGTGTAGAATACGAATATTGACAGTTTTACGAGAAGTGATGGCGGAACAAAAATGTGCTTGAATATTTTCAGAGTTGAAGAGTAATGGTTGAGGAGCCATTATGTCGCGGCAGTTGTGTGTGGCAAGCTACTTACTGTCTCTGGGTACTACCTGCAACGGAAAACAGAGCAGGGCCGAGTAGAGTCGAGTCTATCGAAGGCAGCATAGATCGTCAGAACACCGGCAACAGTTCAAGGTTTAGTCCTAAAACACGATGCAACTCTGTTTGGGCCTGGAAATCCACAATCACAACCTGTAAGTTTGATTTATTGGTTGTAAACTATATTTAAAATAACCACAGCAATGTAACTTCAGACTGTTGAAGTGCGGAGTTGTTGTAAACGTTGGCTAACACAGCTAAAGTTATAACTATAATGCTAATATTACACCTGATGTGAAAGCTACTGAACAAACGTTCAAATTGTTTGGCCAACTTTTATGTAAAATTGAGTTGAAATATGGTGATTTTTGTAGTAGTTTATGGTAAGATGTGGAACAATGATGCTGCGAACTTGAGAGTAACTTCTACCATCTGCTAGGTTACGGTCTCAGTCTGAAGCGGCTTTGATTTGGATCACATTACCTTGTTTCTTACGACCCGCCCTTCTCTGCTTCTGATTGGCTAGTAGTCCTTACCTGGGAACTGCACATGTGCAACTCCCAACAAAGATTTTGTACAAGTAAGATGCATCTCTGTAGCTCAAGAGCAGAGCGTAACACACACAGGGTGAAAAGAGGAGCTGCAGCAATGTGCAGTATGACAAAAATATGGTGTTTTTTTGAAAATTACACCATGTAAACCAGCTCTGGTACAACCCCTAAATAAGATTTTGAACCTGAAAATGAGCATAATACCACCTCTTTAACGATGCAGCCTATCAATCGACTCAAACAGCCGAACCCAACATCTGCACCCTGTGTTCAATGCTGCTTTAACGTTACCTGGCCTGTGCTTGTAAAATATCCACCGCGACTTGTAACGTCATTTCAAGTTTTTGCGCGAGTGGACACACGCACCGACCCCGTCCATCCAGATGTTTCAATGTAGTTTTGTAGACGTCGTCCCAACCCTACTGAACAGACTGTTTCTGCTGCTCCCTGATAAAAGATACCTGAAGATACCTGCTCAAGCTTATTACTTCAATGTATTCCCTGTAAATCTGATGTTCGTATATAGATTTTACTCATAAATAGGCGTTAGGCTGCTGTATGAATGAGCACTTTGGAGATATAAAGTAATTATAACTATATATATGGATGGTCTGGTAGTTTACTCAGGAAAGATTGTGTAAATGGACGGATTTAGCCGGAGTAGTGGCTTCATTGAATATTATATTGAATATTGACAACATATTTCTATGGTTTTTCCATAGTTTGAAATTTGGTTGTGGCTCCATGGGGCTTTATAGAACCATGATAGAGAAAGATCAAGAGGAGAATTTGTGTATTATACTTTGTCAAATAAAGTGTGTTTGAGAACGGGGCTGTTTTTTAATCGCCCACTAGAGGGCTTCAGCGCCACAATAACCAGCCTAGCTCAAATGAACAAAAAAAAGATTAGTTCATTTTAATGAACGAGATTTGAAGATTCGAGTCTTTCAAAAGAGTGACTTTTCCCATCACTACTCAAAAACCAGCCCCCCCCCTTTAGATGCCAAATTAACGTCAAAATAAAGGACTCATAATATTAACAGAGGAAATTAATTAAATAAAGCTCTGACGTGGTTACCTTACACTTTCCTGAGCAGAGAATACAAATCCAAGAATATAATAATAAATGATCATAAATGTGGATATCTGTTATACAGTAGCTTATTAACAGAGGTGTGATGATAATTAGCAGGAAAGATATAGGCCCTGGTGTAATGGATTAAAAATCTAACTGAGTAAAGGTGTAATTGATTAAAAATCCCTAACTGAGTAAAGTTGAAGTTGTTTCAAGAATGATAAAAGAAAAGTGGAACACTGTCTAACATTTGTTATATGTCAAGAATTTTATTCAGAAATATTCAGCTGTTTTGGGGCTGAGTCGGGTTTTTTTTTCTCATAAATGACATCCCCAGCGTTGGAAAAGTTTGGTCACATGGAACTTTTGTTGCTGGCAAAGATAAGTATTTTTTTGCCATCATAGGCCTACAGGTGCGGATACACTACAGCACTTTTTGAAGCACAGTTTGGAGCAGTGTTTTGAAACGTCTGTGCTTCGGGATCTCGAAACAGCGTCGACACGTCAGTATCGAGCGTCCCATCCACAATAATCTGTGGTTTGTTTCTTGCAATCACTTACTTACCTTGTCTCCCTGTGCCCAGGGTCACTGCCTGCCTGGAGGATCTGCCATCTGTCAAGTTCAGCTCGCTGCCCGCCTGGAAATTCCCTCGCCGGTCTCCATTCCCTGGTCCGCCCTCTGCTCAGCTCTCACTCCTTGTTCAATAAACTTTCAAATTTCTGAAATTAACCTTCCTTGAGTCGGCTTTTGAGTCCATTCACCGAGTCTGCCGTAACAATAATATACATAGGCTACATATACAAAGAGACCTGTTGTGAAAAAATACTTCAATTAAAATAAACTATCAAAGCTGAATCTTTCTCTGATCTGTGTGTGTGCAGGCTTGAACCAGGCAGTGGGCAAAACACTGTTTTGTAGAAGAACCAACTGACTACAGGCTGTTCATCGTGGTCTTTCTCCTTCACTTCTTTGTTCACTAAATTGCATAAAATAAGAGATGCTGATACCCAAGTTATGGAATAAGATGCGCAGAATATATCATGGGAACTATTATTACACTGTTAGAAATTACCAGCATTTCACAATAATTAAAAGTATTATTTTACAGTAACTTGTTGTAAATGAGTTTCCCTATAATATCCCGATGAATACCTGTAAAAACTACAGTATCCTTGGATTTTACAGCATTTAACTCTTATTTTACAGTAAAATCTTGCAATCTAAAACCTGCTGTTATATCACAACAAGGTCTGTAATATCACAGCAACACAGTGAAAAAATTAAGGATTTCACAGCATTAAACAGTATTATTACAGTGTGCCCTTGGAAGTCACATGACAATAACTGAACTGTTTTGAACTGAAGGCTCCGTCGTGTCCCTCTTCTATTCCGGGCTGAATGGAGAAGGTGAGCAGCATGCATGTTTGCAGCACTTACACCCATGTTATTTTAATATGATAATAATATTTACTTTCAAATAAATGTTTATCGCATGACTCAGTTCACATTTTGTTAGCAAGTGCCCGGAATTGTTGAAAGTTCTCTCACAGCATTTGCTAATAGTAGTAATGTTAGTAATGAGGAGAGTTTCGCTACAGTTTTTCATGTCACAATCCCCGTTTAGACAAATCTGGTGTTTGTAAAGTTTATAAAACCAATGATGGGACAAACATTACTATTTATGTGTGCACATTTCTGTAATTAGTCAAGGTTATCATAGATTAGCATTGCTAACTGTTAGCTGTTTAAATTTAATAACTTAGTGATTCAAACGTTGATTCACCGTCAAAAAAAGATAGTGATTCAAACAACACAAAATCACTCTCCAGAACTTTCTCATTCACGGTTCCATGCTCATCTGGAATGCACAATCCAGGTCCATGAAAAAATATTTTTCCAGCGGAGATCCTAGTTAC
>NC_060167.1:2640867-2651772 GCF_021292245.1 Micropterus dolomieu | reverse complement strand
TAAGTATAAATGTTTACTATAACCTCTTCTTTTGCTGTGTTCATGAGGGAGAGGGGCGGGATTAGATTTAGATTTTAAATAGGCCTAGTAAAAAAAAAACGAAAATCAATATGTGGCAGTCTGCGTTGATATTGTGGCGGGACGCCACAAATAAATTACGTATGGGAAACACTGATCTAACCACTCGCCACTGCCTGTTAAAACAGATGTGGTGGATCAGAGGCTACCGTTTTAACGTCACTGCACTCTTTCAAAAAAAAGAGAGTCAAAATCAACTAATGTTATCTTCACCAGCTCTTCTCACAGTCAGACAGTGAAACACACGATTTTTTTATTTTTTTTTAAATTGGCAGGTTAAGCTGGAGCTGAGTACAAACTCACTAATAAGCGAATAACATTGCAAAAGAAACTCGTCACAGATTAGCTAACAATGTTAAGAAAGCCCAAATCCTCTTAATTTTGCTGAAGCAGCTAACTTTAATTTAAGTAGCAACTCACCTGGTCAAGGCTAATTTCCACCCACATCGTTGGAACAGGCCATGGCTAATTACTGAAACAACGTTGGTAACGTTACGGCTAATTACTGAAACGTCGACTCCACTCCACACATCGTTGTGACGGGCCAAGGCTAATTACTGACACTAAGTTACACACAGAGGCTCTAGTAAAGCAGCTAACTCAAACATTCAAACAACTACCAAGCGCCATAAATGTCCTTTTTTGAGGGGTGAATGTTAAATAAAAGATTGTGTTTCTTCTTAATAAAAGTAAAAAGTGACATTCGGACTAACGTTAAACACCGTAAAGTTGGGTTCACTGCTCAGCACTAACATTACATGCATTAATAAGCTGCTCTGAACTATCCCGTGTTCAGAAAGTCTCATGACAGCAATTCGTTTCTTCATAACTAAGTTCATTGACTCATTGAAATGTGTTACAATTATTATAAATGACAGACTCACCTTGCTTCTCTTGCTCCAATCCGAAAAGACCCGCTTTTCCGCTGCCAAGTCTCATCCACATCTTGCTGGAAAATAACGTATTCATCCGCTGCTTATCTGCTCACCAATGTCAGTAGGCTTAATTTGCGTTCCTCTTCTTCTCTCAATGGGGAATTGCAATTGGGTGGTGCGCCTCATTAATGTGTTACAAAAATCAATCAGCATAGTTATTAGTCGTATATCAGATCAAGAGAAAATATTCAGGACTATTTGCACCGCGCATTAATACTGTCGCCACACCGGGGTCATGGTCACTTTTTAAGAGATCCGGTTACCATATTCCAACTCACACTTATAAATTAAGTTGACACATTGAAATTTACATTTCACTGAACTGGCTTACAAACCTGAGTTGTGATAGTGATAACTCATTAAATTAAGTTGAAATTTCATAACTTATTATGTTAAGTGGAGGTAAATTATAGAAAGAAGTTACTATAACTTATTGATCCAATCCTTTTTTACAGTGTATCAATTTATTTATTTGAAAGTGATTAATGAACATCAGTGACGTAAATATGCCAGATTTAGCCAGGATCTTTTATTTTTATGTAAAATCTTGATTAGAAAAGAGTCAAAACTAGAGTTGACTAGAAAGTGCCAGCTGTCAGATATGTAGATGTATTCAGGTAAAAAACAAGCAGGCCTATAGAAAATTCTACAGTTCTTCAGTAAAAGTACTTTATTCTTACATTAAAGACTTCATATCCAGCTATGCTACTTCCTGACATCACGAGTATGAGTACATACTGTATGTAGGCTACCACAGCCGCCTGTAGTGTGCAGTGTGTCCCAGCTGCCACACCAGAGTGTCTTAGGGCTGTAACCCGGGTTTAGAAACGAGTGATGTCCAGATGTTTGGTTTCTTTTAATAGAGCTTATTTACGATAATTCAAACAAAAATTACAACTAAACAACCAAAGTTACACTGCAGTCACACAAACTAATGATCTATAATGAAATATACATACAAAGAGACCTGTTAGCAAAAATATAGAACTAGTAAACTATCAAAGCTGAATCTTTCTCTGATCTGTGTGTGTGCAGGCTTGAACCAGGCAGTGGGCAAAACACTGTTTTGTAGAAGAACCAATTGACTACAGGCTGTTCATCGTGGTCTTTCTCCTTCACTTCTTTGTTCACTAAATTGCATAAAATAAGAGATGCTGATACCCAAGTTATGGAATAAGATGCGCAGAATATATCATGGGAACTATTATTACTATATGACAACATAAACAACAGTTTAGTTCAGAGGATGCTCCGTTTGATATTACAGCCTAATAATTTGCTGTCAGCAGCTGTTTTGCACAGTTTTGAGGCAATTATAGCAGCTGAATCGATGCGATGCGTTGGTTGATCTGCTCTTTTCACATGATCTTTATCCGCATGAACGCATAAATCATCCACCCGCACCCGCGTTTTACCGCACCTCCACCGGTCAGTGAAGCTTTCCAGGTGATTTATTTGTTGTGTTGTATTGATGTAGGCCTATCAGTGTTTTCTTTGAATATTGACTGTAATGATTAGAGAGGCTGCTGTCAGTCAGTAAAGTCACAGCAAATAGGCTACAGAAACAGAAACAAAACCAACTGCAGTAATAAACTTGGCAGGACAGACAGTTTCTCTTTGACTCTTTGACCGTAGAGTTTCTGCAGCGGAAAAAATTCCTCTGCAGAAACGTTTAGTTTGCGTGTGAGACCTTTTGGATGTGTAGAAGAACACAGAACAATAATTAACATCTTGACCGATCCTGTCGGCGTGTCGGGACATTTAATCATGAAGTTATGCAGCGGTGTTTCTTCTCTTATGCGTTGAAGACAGCGGTCAACCCATCCCCCGCTTTGTTTTGCTATAGACTGTATTTTCTAGGCATTACGGTAAAATTGTGTCGCAGCATTATTTTAAAACTAAAGGGAGCTTCTGGTCACCAGAATCTGGTGAACAAAATGTAACCTTATATTCAATCAGTGTGGCAGAAATGATAGAGTAAATTAAATAGGCTAATTGGGATAAATAAATAAATAAATGATTAAGACTACACCAGTCTTCAGAATCTAAACTATTTATGGTATTTTCACTCACTTCAGAATGATGTTTAAAAAACTGTTTTCACTGACTTGTTTCACTTGTCAGAGTTTTTCGTCACCGACTGACGTAATAACGTTTCCCCTAAAAGTAAGTCCAAAACCTCAAAAAGTGTCTCTACCTATAGTCTGGTCTCTACTTGTGGGGACTCGTCAACGCCTGTTAATGCAGAGGGAGGAGCAGAGGAGCAGAGGAGCAGAGGGAGGCGCAACACTGGCTGTGTTCGAGGCTCATGAGAACAGGAAGCGGACCTGAAAGTTTTTGTTGCAGTCTGATCATTTTGTGACTACAGAGCGAGAGGAAAAAACATAAGGCTGAATCAGGGTGAGTGTTAATCCAACTTTTTATTATGTTACTGTCAAAGTCTCTGAGTCAGTTTTCACTCTGTGGCCTGGAAAGAAATGATAAAATGAACAGTTTGATTCATCTGTGGACACAAAGATGTAATTTGCTGAATAATAGGCTGCACATTGAAGGTACAGTAACCCAGCGAGCAGGGGCCTGTAGCCCACTAGGAAGGGAGTTCAACCTACTCAGAGGACGGTGGGTAAGATGTTGGTTAGTTAACCCGGTCTTAACTTAATTGGAGTTGGTGCGCGTCGGGGCGTGTTCGGCCGTGCTGGCAGAGCGTTTTCGCCAGAGAGAAAGAAATTTCCAAGATTAGGCACAAAGTTATAGCCTATTAGACTTCGCAATCGGATTTAGCAGTGAGAATGTACTATCACTATTGGGAGTGTTCAGAAGAAAACACCAGACCTTGGGAAGCATCTTTCGCAGGAGGCTACAGGTTAACCGGGAAGTTACACCCGACATCACAAAGTTTCTCCTGAAGTTACCTGGATAAGCCAGTTACCTCGCTTCATGGTACAGGCCACAGGTGGAGTTCTGAATGGTTTCATTAAACTGCGTTTGTCTGCGGTTGAAAGAGAGAGATTGTGTCACTTCGTGTTCTTGCAGTCTTGTGTGTTCCTCTTAAATGTTCTGAGATCAGTCTGTGTTCCTGTTTTCCTCTCAGACTGCAGACGAGAAGCTGAATTATTGTGTGAAGGCAGAACAGAATTGAATGTATTTAGGAGTTTAATGTCTTACATCACGTCTACTTATGTTTTATTTTTGGGGAAATAACAAATAGGATATCAAATAATATCAAAGTGCTTAAACAAGAAAACAAGCATTTTTGTCCCAATGATAACACAAGTCAGTCAGTGTGCATTTAAGTTAAAGTCATGACAAAATACAAACATAGATAAATTCCAGCAGTTTCCTGTAAATGCAGAGGGGAGGAGCAACACTGAGAACATGAGAACAGGAAGGAATCTCAAAGTGAGTTCTGACTCCATTTTAAGTCTGAGGCAGGGTGAGCGTTAATTCAACATTTTATTCTTTTACTGCTAAAGCCAGTTTTCTCTCTGTGGGCTGTAGAGGAAATAAATGTTGAACTCACTGTTAGACACAAAGGTGTAATTTGCTAATTAATACAGGTTAAACATTCAGTAAGAGAACAAGCTCTCTGAAGAAAAGTGAGCGCTGACTGGTTTTATCAGTGTGTGCCACTTCCTGTCGGTTATGTGACTCTTGAACAAATATGTTTTTCTGTTCTGATCTCAGTTGGTGTTGCTAACTTATCGACATTAGGAGTTTAACGTCGTACATCACATCTACTTATGTTTTATATTGGGGAAAATAAACCCTCCTAACTAATATCAAAGTGGCAACAAAAATCAAATAACATGTGACACAGGTTTAAATAAAGGGGGGATTTTAGACCCAAACAGAAATTACCAGGCAAAGTAAGTTCAGTTTATTTAGTTTTAATTGTAAAGAAACAAAAAGGTACAGCCTAAAGGTGATGAGGCAGGCAAGTGTCTAACATGTAAGCAGTCCAGAATAAAATGAAGTAAATACAACAAGGCAGGAAATAACCCAAAATCCAGGCAGAGGCAGAACACACAGGAAACAGGAAGATATGACTTAAATAGAAGAAAGAGCTGATTAACATTAAACATGTGATAATAAAGGACAAACACGAAAGCAGGAAGTGGTCAGAAATGAGAGAAGTAGGTAGCAAACTGGTTTAAACTGTTTTTTAAACTGATCATATGTTTGTTGTTCTTCAGTAAAAGTATGCCTACTTATTTTCAGCTGCTGCTTTTATTCTTTCAGATCACTTAAAGTCTGTTTCCTTCATATGCAGCTTTGCTGCTTCTTGACACCACAATGAGTAAAAGATTAATAATCAGAGCGCCATCTAACATTCCCTTTAAAGGCCAGGTGTGCCTGCACCTGGTGCATTGCTATTTAAATGACTGGCACAGTATAAAAACCAAAATAAAAGATAAAGTTGGATGCAGCAGAGAGGTTTCACTGCAGTAATGTGAGGCGTCAGTGCAGCACTGTGGGCAGGCTGCCACCGTCTGATTTTTGTTGTGCCTATAGTAGAGTTATTATGGTAAGGACAGGCTTTGAGTGAAGTGGAGGTCCTGAAACGTGTTTTCTGTGATGTTCTTAGCGTTTAAGATGAACACTAAGAACATACAAGAAATATAACAATAGTACATTTATTATAAAAAAAAAGTGATTCTTTCTATTTTATTAACAGAACAAATACTAATATAGAATAACATAATGTTAAATAATAATAATAGTAATTATTTCTGCTTCCTGGTGAGTTCTTCTGTTATAGGCATAAATTTAGAAACATTTTACTGAACAAAATAGGAAAAGTCACTCTATAAAATGTGTACAAAATGTGGGGACATACCTTTACTGACGGGGACTCGTGGAGTGTTCACACAGATCAGTTTTATAACACGATCTGTTTATTAGCTCTCTTAGCTTGAACAGACTGATTTGAAATGTGTTTTGGTTAAAAAATTTTAAAAAAAGAGTCTCTTAGTTTCCAGCTAAAGATCTTTTCCTGCAGTGTTTTACAGGGAACAGAACGCAGCTCCTTCATCTTCCACTGGATCAATGTAATTTAGATAATGCATTTGATTCTAGTTTCCAGTAGGATGGCTTCCCAGATTTACGCCAGCTAAGAATGACCTTGTTTGGAATTGCAAAGGGATGAATATTGTGGATCAAGAGAAAATCGCTGATATCCTGCCGCCCCGGCCGGGCTTCAATAAACAATGCTGTTTAAAACATCCTGAGATCTTCTGCAAAAAGCGTTTACTTGATCACAGGAATTTCGGTAACAGCTTTCTGCTGCCTCAGTACAGCAATGCGCCTGACCAGACCCCATTTTAAGACCAACACTCCCACCCCATGTACTGCATGGTGTTTGTCTGAACACTGAAGCTGTTGTGTTGCAGTGAGCTGTCTACATGGACTCAGCAGGGCTCTGGTTAGTTTTCCACATGTTGGTTGTTCAGTCACCTGATGTGTGATTAGTAAATGAGCGTGAAACGGTAACAGTTGGTCTGCTGCTGTTACAGGATAGTTTCTAGTTGTTTGTGAGAATTTCTTCATCCTTGTTAATTTTTTAAGGGTTGATTACTTGATCAACCCGAGACGCTGCAGTTGGTGACGAGCCAGGAGCCGCAGCCAGACACGCCCACAAACACACACAGATAAGACATGACAGACCAAACTGACAGAGACAGCAGGGAAAGGAAAACAGAGAAAACATATGGCAAAAAACTAATCATGACAATGAAGAGCTTTAAAAGTAATCAATAAAACTTTAAAGTCTATTCCATCGGCGTCGCCAGGTTATTTTTAAAGCCACAGAGGTTTTGACTGTAGCCCAAAACATCAAAAATAGTTTCCATATTTATATGCAATATTCTTTGACGAAGCTTGTCTCGCAGGTCTTCATAGAACGGAGGCTACTCACTGTAATTTATTTATTAAGTATTAAGTTTCGTTTTTTTCTACCTCTGATGAAGAGCAGTGTGCTCCTCATCCATACAGTCCCAGACGGGCTCTGTGTCTGTCAGACGGTCTAAATGGGGTAACCTACTACCATGTCAGCAGAGCAATAAGGCAGGGTAATGCACAGCAGAGGAGCAGGTAGCTGTTAAAATATTATGACTTAATTCACATCAGATCGCGATTTTATTCGTGTAATATTACACTTATGTCAGAGAGCACAGATATGTGGGAGAGATTTAGAAAGTGCAGAAAGCTTTGAACATGAGCAGAAAACCTGCTCAAACCAGTTGAAACCATGAATGTTTTCTGGGCTGGGCCCCCAGTGTTTCAAGAGCCTGGTACTAAAACATACTGGGAGCCAGTGTAATAAAGCTAAACCAGGGGTGATGGGATCGTATTTCTTTGTTCTGGTTAAAAGCCTGGCAGCTGAGTTCTGGACAGACGATTAATAGATTTTTGTGTTAAACAAGTAAAAAGGCTGTTGCGGTAATCCAGGCGTGATGAGATGAAGGCGTGTAAGATGGTCTCAGTGTCCTTGAACATGAATGAACATTGATCGTATTTTTGATGTGTGTAAACTGGTAAAAAACATGATTGCACAAGCTTTGTGGTGTGCTGCTCAATTACTGTAAAACCAGACACCAAGATTTCAAGCAACAGGTTTAATGTGATTCACCAGGGAACCAGCAGATGGCAGTATCTGCTGGGACCAAATGACCAGGATCTCTGTTTAGTCAGAGTTCAGCTGGAGGAAATTATTTGACATCCAATTTTTGACATCACAGAGACAGTAGGAGTGATTTTAGGGTCTGAGGATCTGACCAGCAGGTACATCTGTTTAACATTGCAGCTGGTAAGTGGCAGCTTTAATTACTTTACTCTTCTGGGTACTTATATCAAGTGTTGGGGGCGTAATCAGATTACTTTTGTCTGTAACGCAGTAATGTAACACGTTACTGTTGATAACTTCAGTAATCACATTACAGTTACTAATAAAATCATTGCGTTACTTGCGAACTGGTTCTAGAACTATCCGCTTAACGGGAGGAGAGAAAAATAAATCTAACGTCCCTTTCTGTTTGTGTAACACTTTCCCGACCTAACTTTAGCCTTCAGCGCCAGTTCCTGCGGATGCAGAAATGGCAGAGCTGCCAAAAGGCGTCTTTCGAGGGGTGGAGGTATTACTTCACATTGTTTTGTGAAAGGACAGGGATACCCTCTAGTGCGCCTGTGGCGAGGATCTTTAGCCTGGGCAGTCCTGTGCTGACTCCGAGGATGAACAGGCTGTCTGACAATTTGAGAAACTCTAAAACTACGGGGGATCCAGGGTGAGCTTAGCTCCCCTTCATAGGACAACAGCTCCCCGTGATTTGTGATATTTTGGGGGGTCTCTTGCTTTATTGACATTAATCTCTATATTTCTCTGTCATCGTGGATCGTGCAGAACGTCAGACTTCATCCAGCCAGAGGGAACCATCACGGGCCGGTCGCTCCGTGATCTCCTGTCCCTGGTCCGCTCCACTCCCTCACTGGTACGGGTTGTGTCGCTATTATGGCCGACGCGCTGTGAACGGTTTGTGATCGTTCCCTCTGGCTGGATGAATATTAGGCCACGCATAATTCATGCACTACTGCAGCTGGGGGCTCCCCGCAGCGCCACGTGACTTTCTAAATTCTTCCCTCTCACGGAGAAAAGAAAGGTCAGTAGAGTGGGCACTCTTAAAACCAGACTGATATGGATCTAGGAGGTCATTCCCTGAGAGGAATTCTGAGACCTGTTTGAATACTGCCCGTTCAATAGTTTTGGATAAAAATGGTAGAAGAGACACTGGTCGATAGTTCTCAACTTGAGTTGGGTCAAGTGAGGGCTTTATGAGCAAGGGTGTAACCCGAGCCCTTTTGAAAGTGGTCGGGAAGGTTCCTGAAGCCAGAGAAGTATTTATCACATGAGTGATTGTCGGGACCACAGTAGGAGATATGGCTTTCGCTTTCTGTGAGAGGAGTAAACGAGGAGAGTGAACAACCACTGACCTGGGAGGGCAGAGGAAAGGATATAGTAGGACTGCTACAATGGTTGAGTTTGAGTGTTTCAAAGAATTGGCTCGTTATAGCCTCCACTTTACCTGTGAAGAAGGCAGCAAAGGTATCAGCAGACAAGTTTGTTGGTGGTGGAGGTGGAGGAGGATTTAGTAGCGCTTTAAAAGTGGAAAATAATTTCCTTGAGTCAGTGGCACTGCTTATTCTGTCATTATAGAACGCCGTTTTGGCAGCACTGATGCTTGTTGAGAAGGATGATAGGAGCAATTGGTAGCCCTTAAGGTCGGCGGGGTCTTTGGTTTTTCGACATTTTCTTCCAGCATCTCTGAGATCAGTACGGAGCCCACGGATGTTATCAGTTTGCAACGGGTGGGGCTGGTTTGGGCGAGCAGGCTTGGTGGATAGAGGACACAAGCTATCCAGGCACGAGCTTAGTGTAGAGCACAGAGATTGTGTCGCATCATTGACCTCAAGTGAGGAAAATGTGTTGAGGGAGGGTAGAGCGGAAGCTACCACTGAGGCAAAGTGAGCGGGAGGTTGTGGAGGTTGCAGCGGTGTGAAACCAATGGTGTTGGTAGAATGGGCTTTTCCTGTAGGCATACTGTGAACTGAATGAAATAGTGGTCAGACACATGTAGAGGTGTGACTGTAAATATCTGCGATGTTGTTCTTTCTCTGCAAATAGTAGTATTATTTTTCTCTTTTTAATAATCTTATATAACTTCAATTGTCTGTCCCATATTTATATATTTCTACATTTATTTATGTCTGTACTCACTACTGGTGTGTGTGAAGGTTGAACAGAGATTACAGTATGCAAATAAAATGAGAGAATCTTATTACTGTAGACATACAATTTAAAGATGGACAACATATTAATGAGGACTTGTCTCTAATCTTTGAGATTAATTTTTTTTAAATCCATCAAAAAAATTTAGAGGAGAAAACTTAACAACTTATAGACACACAGAGATGAACTGATTTAAAACTGAACTGTTTTTTTTATTTTTTATGTAAAATCTTATATTTGAAAAATAATTCTAAAAGTCTCAACAACAAAAGAAGACACATTAAAATACGGCGCTCAGCTTCAGTCACTAATGTTAAAGTCCACAGTTAAAGACAGGTGAAGCTGGCGTCCTTTGATTATGAAGTAATGCATTTCTTTATTAAATATCTGACAGTGAGCTGTCTACATGGACTCAGCAGGGATTTGGTTAGTTCAGTTACCTGCTGATGTGTGATTTGTAAATGATCCTGTAATACTTGGCCTGTCGCTGCTTGTGAGAATGTCTTCATCCTTGTTTGGTTTTGAAGTTGTGCTGTAACTTATGATTACTGTATGATGATGGAGGAAGCACTCAGATCTGTTATTTGAGTGGTGTGTGGGCTTAATGCACATTCAGCGCTATTGGTTACTGTAACTGCTGACCAATATCTGAGACTAGTCCCTCCCTAGCTTTGTGTTTTTACAGGAAACATAAATATGCAGAAGCAAATAACACTCTGCTTTCTGTCTTATAGGAACTTTAACTTTCCAGGAGGAGGTTGAGTAAGAAAAAAGGATTTCTGCTTGATTTTTGAAAGAGCTGAATGCCTGAGAGATTTCGTTGGGGATTGACAGACCGACTGCTGATGAAAGATGATGGAGGAAGACGACAGTCTGTCTATGAAGAGTGACCAGTCCAATGATAATCCTCCAGACTTCAGTAAAGAACCTCGACCCCCAGACGCAACGTAAGAGACTGACTCATTTATAATCACCTCTGCCAATGTCATGTTTAGTTTTTGTTGATTTTGTTTGTATAATAACATTTCTACTGACATGGAAGTGCTTACTAAAATAAAGAACAACTCAGTTTTGTGATAAACAAAAATAATTTGTCCCATCTTCCTCTTAGTA
>NC_060167.1:2637493-2640767 GCF_021292245.1 Micropterus dolomieu | reverse complement strand
GACTCATTTATAATCACCTCTGCCAATGTCATGTTTAGTTTTTGTTGATTTTGTTTGTATAATAACATTTCTACTGACATGGAAGTGCTTACTAAAATAAAGAACAACTCAGTTTTGTGATAAACAAAAATAATTTGTCCCATCTTCCTCTTAGTATCTGTGGCAGCTGTCAGTCACCTAGAGAAGCTGTAATCTGATCTAAGAGGACAAATACAAACTTTTAAACCTCCTAAACAGCTTTATCAGAGAATTGATCAAGGATTCACCTGATATAAATGAAAACATCTTGGTGTTTGCAGATTTCCGAACAGACAGAGAGCAGAGTCTGCAGGATCAAGCTGTCTGTCTATGAAGAGTTACCGGTCCAATGATAATCCTCCAGACTTCAGTAAAGAACCTCGACCCTCAGACAAAAAGTAAGAGACTGATACTGACTAATATGACTCATTTACAGTTTCCACTGTCAAGTTAGCAACAATAAATATGCAATGTCCAGTTAGATTTTCTTAACGTTGTTAAACAGGCGCAGTTTGGTTCGGTTTAGGCACCAAAACCTTAATGAGAGAGTCCGTTTTCTGACCCATCTTCCCACCCTAACCACCTATTTATGGCTATTTATTTTTAAGTCCTATGCTGATTTCAATATTTGATTTTATTATCCGATAGCCAGTATATGGCAGAATTACCGATATCAAAAGATATGAAACTTTTTATCGTGATAACATTTTTGGCCATATCGTCCAGCCCTAGATTCACGTGATGTAATGAAAACATTTTGGTGTTTGCAGATTTCAGTACAGACAGAGAGCAGAGGATTCAGGATCCAGCTGTCTGTCTATGAAGAGTTACCGGTCCAATGATAATCCTCCAGACTTCAGTAAAGAACCTCGACCCTCAGACGCAACGTAAGAGACGGACTCATTTATAATCACCTCTGCCAATGTCATGTTTAGTTTTTGTTGATTTTGTTTGTATAATAACATTTCTACTGACATGGAAGTGCTTACTAAAATAAAGAACAACTCAGTTTTGTGATAAACAAAAATAATTTGTCCCATCTTCCTCTTAGTACCTGTGGCAGCTGTCAGTCACCTAGAGAAGCTGTAATCTGATCTAAGAGGACAAATACAAACTTTTAAGCCTCCTAAACAGCTTTATCAGAAAATTGAGCAAGGATTCACGTGATGTAATGAAAACATCTTGGTGTTTGCAGATTCCAGTACAGACCGAGAGCAGAGTCTGCAGGATCCAGCTGTCTGTCTATGAAGAGTTACCGGTCCAATGATAATCCTCCAGACTTCAGTAAAGAACCTCGACCCTCAGACGCAACGTAAGAGACTGATACTGACTAATATGACTCATTTACAGTTTCCACTGTCAAGTTAGCAACAATAAATATGCAATGTCCTGATAGACAAACACAGAGGTACAAACAGGGAAAGTGAACGGGGAAACACTGGAGGGGAAATGGGAGAATAACACAGGGAATGAGAGAGAAGGACGGCTAATTTAACTGTTAACAAGCTGTTAAAGCATCACAGTGGATATATTTACATATTTATGTGCATTACCTGTCTACATCCTGTTCTTACCTGTCCAGGACAGGTTCTCATTAAGCATATATTTAATACATCTACAACCTCTACATTACAGTTTATTCATTTTATCACTACACCGGCCTACATCTGTACTCCATTGTTTTTGTATATTTTAACTTTTGCGCTATTTTATGTCTCATTTTCTCATTTACTTGTGAGCTTTTGTTTTTATACATATTGTATTTAAGCGTTGTTAGAGGGAGCCTGAGAAAAACAATTTCACAGCATCAGTTTGTGTATTGAAAGCTTCCAAAATGATTTTATCAGAGAATTTATCAGGGATTCACGTAGGGCTGGACAATAAAACAATAACAATATTTATTGCAATAAAAACAGTTATTAACAATATAACAAATGTTCAATAAATGTTTGATTTTACTCACTTGAATCATACACAAATTAGGACTTGTTTTATTACGATGTTTATTTTGTTGAGGGCAAAAAGGACTGGAAAAAAGTTTTTACTTAATTTTACTTAACTAGATTTTATCATCATTGTTTTGAATGTTCTACCTCAGATTTGTGAAGTGATCCACTGTTTGGCATCAAGTGTTGCCCATAAAGAAAAGTTTAAACCACAGCTAACCATCAGGTTTCTTCAACTTTCACTCAGGAGCAAAAATCAGCCTTTAAACTCAAAAGAAATAAAGATTTGATACTTATTGTGATAATTATCGAAATCGAAAGATATGAAACTTTTTGTCGTGATAACATTTATGCCGTATCGTCCAGCCCTGGATTCACGTGATATAATGAAAACATCTTGGTGTTTGCAGATTTCAGTACAGACAGAGAGCAGAGGATCCAGGATCCAGCTGTCTGTCTATGAAGAGTTTCCGGTCCAATGATAATCCTCCAGACTTCAGTAAAGAACCTCGACCCTCAGACGCAACGTAAGAGACTGACTCATTTATAATCACCTCTGCCAATGTCATGTTTAGTTTTTGTGTTTGTATAATAACATTTCTGCTGACATGGAAGTGCTTACTAAATTAAAGAAAAACTCAGTTTTGTGGTAAACAAAAATAATTTGCCTCTTAGTATCTGTGGCAGCTGTCAGTCACCTAGAGAAGCTGTAATCTGATCTAAGAGGACAAATACAAACTTTTAAGCCTCCTAAACAGCTTTATCAGAGAATTGAGCAAGGATTCACGTGATGTAATGAAAACATCTTGGTGTTTGCAGATTCCAGTACAGACCGAGAGCAGAGTCTGCAGGATCCAGCTGTCTGTCTATGAAGAGTTACCGGTCCAATGATAATCCTCCAGACTTCAGTAAAGAACCTCGACCCTCAGACACAACGTAAGAGACTGATACTGACTGGATTTCCTTTTCCCTCCTTATGTCAAGAAACGCATAACATAAACAAAGATTATCCCTTATAAATAGTACTTTGAACAAAAGTACAAAAAAATATGTTAAAGTATAAATGGATAAAAGTACAGAAAACATTTTACAAATGTCTGCTTTGTTATAAAGTATGGAGTACTATTATTAATGAACATTGAATTGAATGGTGTATGTATTGTGGGGGCAAGCAAAACAGAAACCATTAAAAAATACCAAGATACTATTACTACTACTAAAAATAATAATAATCAGTGCTGTAAGTGAAGTTTAAGAATATTTATAAGTAGTGAATTAGAGAGAAATAAGAGGACCATTCGCTAGAACTG
>NC_060167.1:2633420-2637473 GCF_021292245.1 Micropterus dolomieu | reverse complement strand
CGACCCTCAGACAAAAAGTAAGAGACTGATACTGACTGGATTTCCTTTTCCCTCCTTATGTCAAGAAACGCATAACATAAACAAAGATTATCCCTAATATTTGTTATGTTAAAATCTCACCAAGATACCATGGCATAATGCAGTATAAAAAGAAACTTTTTCTTCTTTTAATTGTTATAAATAGTACTTTGAACAAAAGTACAAAAAAATATGTTAAAGTATAAATGGATAAAAGTACAGAAAACATTTTACAAATGTCTGCTTTGTTATAAAGTATGGAGTACTATTATTAATGAACATTGAATTGAATGGTGTATGTATTGTGGGGGCAAGCAAAACAGAAACCATTAAAAAATACCAAGATACTATTACTACTACTAAAAATAATAATAATCAGTGCTGTAAGTGAAGTTTAAGAATATTTATAAGTAGTGAATTAGAGAGAAATAAGAGGACCATTCGCTAGAACTGTATCAGCCGATAATATCTGCAAAATGATACAGTAAGTTGGTCGGGCTGTAGTACCAGACGCTGATGTGACAAAGTGCCCGTATGTGACACCCTGGGAAACAGGAAACGAAATTGCTGAACACTGGGATGAAGAGCTGATATACTGCAGATTAGTAGGAGGAGTCACAGGTGGAACGCCACTGCTGCTGTTTTTTTCTTAATGATGCTGTTTTGACCAACAATAGTACACTGATTATTGACAAATGTAGATAAATATTGACAATAAGGTAACGTGATTATAGCAAAGTGCTGTCCCGTTCCTGTTTACAGTAGCTTGAGCCTTTGCAAACTCCTGCACTCAATCACTTAGCAGGTGATGTCAGTTAAGTCTGTGTGAGGGTTCAGGGCTTAAGGTTTAGGGGGGGGATTTAAATTGGGCCTACAACAGGGAAAACGTGAGGGGGGGAAAGGCAGAATGACGGTAAGGAACCTCGTTTACATCTGTCAATGCCATGTTTTGTTTTTTGGTGATTTTGTGTTTGTATAACATTACTGGTCCAAAGAGTTTTCCCTTCAACTACGTACTTAAGAAAAATATTGTGTAGAACAATTTTAATGATATTAGATTAAAACCACTTCTCTTTCTTAGAATATTTGGATTGTATGTATGTCTTCATTTGATAGTTGACAGTAGCAGAGGACCGTCAGACCCGCTGATCTGAGGTGGACGCCCCAGATTGAATGGCTGCCGGCCTAAATACCAATCAGAGTCTGTTCCTGTCTGAGAAAGTGTTTCTACCAGGGCTGAACGATAAAATCAATTTGCAATATTATCACGACTAGTGCTGTGCAACGATTAAACATTGAAATCGCGATTAATCCCATTATTATACGCAAAACTGAATAATGAATTTTAAAGTACTGTATTGCACTCTTTTACTTTAAATGTACTGCTATAGACACAAAAGTGCAATAACGTGCTTTGTAAACACTTTAAACAAATAAGGTGCTTTTTACCAGCAGTATTCCCTTTACACAGTAAGAATAAAATATTTCTTGTAAATCTCAATTTAAACATTAACGTAATCAAATCAAATATGAAACCAAAGCTATTTGCCACTGCCTGTTACTTTTTATCCAGAGTCCAGAGCCACGATCAGAACATCATAACAGGCTCCTTCTGAGCAGCAGAAGGTTTTCAGATATCAGCAGGAACATTTTTCTTTTATCAGAGAGCAGCATAATACAGATAAACATAAATGAAGTGGTCGAGCACAAGGTGTAGGACAAGCGGGCGCGTTCCCGTGAAACTGTTGCAGTTGTGCTCGCCTCACGCGCTCGCCCGCCCGCTGCCGAAGTTGAATTGTCTTGAACTTTTTGTGCGCGAGGCGGAGCACAGATCATTGGAGGAGAGACTGATCCTCGCTGTTTGTGAGTTTCCAGAATCTATTACTGTTTACTAAATAGGACATCAACAGGAGGGAGTTCACATGGCAGAGCATCCCCTCCAAACTAGATGAAGGCCTATCAGGTAATGTTATGTAGCCTATAATTTTAACTTCAGTTAAATAGGCTACCGCTGTGTAGCACACAGAAGCCGTTGCCATGGTTACTCTCCATAGAGCGCCTGCCGTTTACGCGCAGACCGCTTGTCTCTGTCTGATCACCGGCCCTCCCGCGGTGATCAGACAGAGACAAGATAAGAACGTTCCTCAGACCGACATCTTCTCTAATAACTACTAATCAACATGCAGTGTGTAACTATCCACTTAGATTTGATCGCGTGTCTTGCTTTTAGTTTACCTACGTCTCCTACACGCTGCATCCAGCGTAGTCTGCCGAAGCCTCCCTCCACTGCTTGTTTGTGTGGCTGATTTGCAGGCTGATCAACAACCCTAATCATGATATGATACGAGATTTTCTAATCTCAAAGGCTGCCATTACACTGTGGTCACATGACGCACAAGGGTAAAACAGTCTGCAGAGGAAGCATCAACATTGCACGCTACGCTGCACCGTGTCTTGTTGTACCAAACTGAATTCAACCAGAAAAGTAAAGACCTTTTTACTGTTCTGTGACCATCTGAGCTTCTACATAATCTACAAATGTCTTCACAGAGAGAGGAAGAGGAGTCGTGTTTCTGTGGAGGAGCAGCCGTCCTGCTGTGTTTTGTGTCAGGACGTCCTGAAGGATCCTGTCTCTACCAGCTGTGGACACTGGTTCTGCAGACGGTGCATCACCTCATACTGGGACCAGTCTGCTTCATCAGGACACTCCTCCTGTCCCCAGTGTGGAGAAAGATCCAGAAGTAAGACATGTCTGAAAACACTACGTGTTGTTTTAATACATTTGTTGAGTCATAACAGCGCAGCCATTAAATATCATTACATTTAAAGTCCAACTGAAATTTCACTGCATGTTTTTCCTGCTCCAGCAGACAGATCAGCTCTGTATCACTTGTTCTGTGTTCTACTTTGAGAAGAATCTGAACCAAAAGACATTAATTAGTTTATGATAGCGCCACCTGTCTTTGCAATAACCAATCACAATGCTGTTTGATCGCCGTCTGCATAGATGGAGAACTATTAAACTCAGCGTAAAGCAGCAACGTCACTGTTCTGTCACAGACAGACAGCAGCCTGAGACACAACAAGAGCCACAGATTTTAAACGGCAGCCCACATTAGCTTTCCTGCTAACGTCTCCTTCTTCTCTAACTTACAAACACACGTCTCGTCCTGCAGATCGACTTGTTGAACAAGCGACCAAACAAACATCCACTGATCACTGCTAACATCAGTTTTCAGGCTGCAGCAGATAATTAGTTCATCAGTCTCAGCACATTAAACAGCTTAAAAACTCAACCTGCTAATATCAGCACTGGTCAGTCTAGATGCTGAACGTGGTCTTCTCACTTCACTACCTCCGCTAACAAAACACGGTCTGCCCAGTTTTCAGGTTTTACTACAACTCTACCTGTGATTCCAGGTGGACTTTTCTTTGTGTTGTCTCACACTTGTTTCTCCTCTTTAGTGAGTGGTGGTCTGCAGGAGGTTTTAGATGAACATAAGATCAGTCTGAGGAGGAGATGTGAACGTGTGACTGAAGGAAGTGATGAAACAGGAAGTGGAACCCTCCTCAACAGGATCTACACTGAGCTCTACATCACAGAGGGACAGAGTGAAGAGGTTAATACCCAGCATGAGGTGAGGCAGCTTGAGACCGCTTCCAAGAAGAAGACCCTCCATGACACTCCAATCAAGTGCCAGGACATCTTTAAAGCCTTACCTGGCCAACAGAGAGCCATCAGAGTGGTTCTGACCAACGGCGTCGCTGGCGTTGGAAAAACCTTCTCAGTGCAGAAGTTCACTCTGGACTGGGCAGAGGGCTCGGAAAACCAAGATGTCAGTCTGCTGGTTCTGCTCTCGTTCAGGGAGCTGAACTTGATCAAAGATGAGCGGCACAGTCTCCTCACGCTGCTCCATGTTTTCCATCCAACATTACAGAAGGTCCCAGCAGAGAAGCTCGCCGTCTGGAAACTGTTGTTCATCTTTGACGGCCTGGATGAAAGCAGACTTTCATTGGATTTCCACAACAATGAGG
>NC_060167.1:2630570-2633320 GCF_021292245.1 Micropterus dolomieu | reverse complement strand
CTGCTCCATGTTTTCCATCCAACATTACAGAAGGTCCCAGCAGAGAAGCTCGCCGTCTGGAAACTGTTGTTCATCTTTGACGGCCTGGATGAAAGCAGACTTTCATTGGATTTCCACAACAGTGAGGTTGTGTCTGATGTCACACAGAAGTCATCAGTCAACCTGCTGCTGACAAACCTCATCGAGGGGAATCTGCTTCCCTCGGCTCTCGTCTGGATAACTTCCCGACCTGCGGCGGCCAATCAGATCCCTCCTTCGTGTGTCGGCAGGTTAACAGAAGTACGAGGCTTCACTGACGCCCAGAAGGAGGAGTACTTCAGGAGGAGAGTCAGTGATGAAGAGCTGTCCAGCAGAATCATCTCGCACATCAAGTCCTCCAGGAGCCTCCACATCATGTGTCAGATCCCAGTCTTCTGCTGGATCACTGCTACAGTTCTGGAGCACATGTTGACTACAGAGCAGAGAGGAGAGCTGCCCAAGACCCTGACTGACTTGTACTCACACTTCCTGCTGGTTCAGATAAAGAGGAAGAAGCAGAAGTACGATGAGGGACATGAGACGAGTCCACAGGAGCTGACGGAGGCTGACAGGGAGGTTCTTCTGAAGCTGGGGAGGCTGGCGTTTGAACAGCTGGAGAAAGGAAACATCATGTTCTACCAAGAAGACCTGGAGCAGCGTGGTCTTGATGTCACAGAGGCCTCGGTGTACTCAGGAGTTTGTACAGAGATCTTCAAAAGAGAGAGTGTGATCTTCCAGAAAACAGTCTACTGCTTTGTTCATCTGAGCGTTCAGGAGTTTCTGGCTGCAGTCTACATGTTCTACTGTTACACCAACAGGAAGATGGAGGTACTGGAAGCTTTCCTGGGGAAATACTACAGTTACCTGCCCCAGGATTACATCCTGAGCAAATACTACAGTGACTTGCCCCTGGATGACTTCCTGAGTAGAGTCATGGACAAATCCCTTAGGAGTAAAAATGGCCACCTGGACCTGTTTGTTCGCTTCCTTCATGGCCTCTCTCTGGAGTCCAACCAGAGACTCTTAGGAGGCCTGCTGGGTCGGACAGACAACAGTACAGAAATCATCCAGAGAGCCATCAACAACCTGAAGGAGATGAACAGTGATGAGATCTCTCCTGACAGAAGCATCAACATCTTCCACTGTCTGACGGAGATGAACGACCACTCAGTACATCAGGAGATCCAAGAGTTCCTGAAGTCAGAGAACAGATCAGAGAAGAAACTCTCTATGATCCACTGCTCAGCTCTGGCCTACATGCTGCAGATGTCAGAGGAGGTTCTGGATGAGTTGGACCTGCAGAAGTACAACACATCAGAGGAGGGAAGAAAGAGACTGATCCCAGCTGTGAGGAACTGCAGAAAGGCTCGGTAAGTCCAGATGTGATTATCAACATTATAAAGCACCAGAAAGCTGCTGTTCACACCTGGAGCTACTGTAGTAAAGATCCACAGTTTATTGTTCACCTTCTAGTTGTCTTCCTTTTAAGTAATTGGGGCGTATTCCAAATACAGCAAATTAACTTCAGGGCTTAAGAGGATTTACACTAAACATTTTCACAAACATAATTTTATCACAGCACTATGTGTCTGCACTACGTTTTTAAAGTGTGTCTCTTGATTCTTAAGATATATACAGCCACACATACATGCAGTTTTTGCTGCTGTACAGTGTTGTATCATTTACTATATAAACAATATGGAAGAGGCTTTGTTAGTTATTCATTGAATTACAGAGTACCTGTGGGGTCTTAAGAGTATTAAAAGTTTTAAATTTCATATTCCAAAAATAAGGCCTTAAAAGTATTAAATTTTGTTTACCAAGGTGTTAAATCTTTTCTTGTCCTTTTGTAGGATTAAATAAATGCCGTAACGTCATAAATAAATATTTTTTGTGTGTGTGACTTTACAATTTACTCCATTTGATGTGACTGATGTTATACGGCAGTACAGGTAACGCACAACAAGCGGAGCAGCGTGCGAGTCAGTCTCACTGTGGCGAGGGCTAATGGAACAGCGGAGCTGGAAGACCCGCATCAGGTTACTGATCAGTGAATGTTACAACAGCAACGGAGAGACAGTTGTGTATGAGACGAGGACGGTGTCTGTGTGTCGGAGTTGCGCCACGTTATGTGAATGGAAACATCCAACATGCTAACGCACATTAAACTTACATCATCGTAGATGCGCCGATCACCTGGACGAGGAAAAAACAAAGAAACAAACTGGAGCCCAATTCCTTGTCCCCGCTGCTTTCAAGCCAATACTATATTTCAGAACAGAATGAATAATCACTGAAGCAATTGGCATTTTATATAACATTAAATTACCTTATCTAGCAAAGGTGTAACTAATTATCAATCAATCAATCAATCAAACTTTATTTCTAAAGCACATTTAAAACAACCAGGTTGACCAAAGTGCTGTAGATTGACGTGAAACAATAAATAGACAAAATACAACACCAGACAGGGTTGGCACCGTGGTGCAGTGGTTAGCACTGTCCCCTGCGTGGGTTCTCTCTGGCTGCTCCGGCTTCCTCCCACCATCCAAAGACATGCGGACTAGATTGATTGGTTGACCCGTCTTGTACCTGATGTCAGCTGGGATTGGCTCCAGCCCCCCTGCGACCCTGTACGCAGGATAAGCGGTTAACGATGGATGGATGGATGGACAACACCAGACAAATACAACATACTGTTCTTATGCCAGGTTAAAAGCCAAGGAATAAAA
>NC_060167.1:2627522-2630470 GCF_021292245.1 Micropterus dolomieu | reverse complement strand
TTTTATCACAGCACTATGTGTCTGCACTACGTTTTTAAAGTGTGTCTCTTGATTCTTAAGATATATACAGCCACACATACATGCAGTTTTTGCTGCTGTACAGTGTTGTATCATTTACTATATAAACAATATGGAAGAGGCTTTGTTAGTTATTCATTGAATTACAGAGTACCTGTGGGGTCTTAAGAGTATTAAAATTTTAAATTTCATATTCCAAAAATAAGGCCTTAAAAGTATAAAATTTTGTTTACCAAGGTGTTAAATCTTTTCTTGTCCTTTTGTAGGATTAAATAAATGCCGTAACGTCATAAATAAATATTTTTTGTGTGTGTGACTTTACAATTTACTCCATTTGATGTGACTGATGTTATACGGCAGTACAGGTAACGCACAACAAGCGGAGCAGCGTGCGAGTCAGTCTCACTGTGGCGAGGGCTAATGGAACAGCGGAGCTGGAAGACCCGCATCAGGTTACTGATCAGTGAATGTTACAACAGCAACGGAGAGACAGTTGTGTGTGAGACGAGGACGGTGTCTGTGTGTCGGAGTTGCGCCACTGTCGTAGGGTAACGTTATGTGAATGGAAACATCCAACATGCTAACGCACATTAAACTTACATCATCGTAGATGCGCCGATCACCTGGACGAGGAAAAAACAAACAAATAAACTGGAGCCCAATTCCTTGTCCCCGCTGCTTTCAAGCCAATACTATATTTCAGAACAGAATGAATAATCACTGAAGCAATTGGCATTTTATATAACATTAAATTACCTTATCTAGCAAAGGTGTAACTAATTATCAATCAATCAATCAATCAAACTTTATTTCTAAAGCACATTTAAAACAACCAGGTTGACCAAAGTGCTGTAGATTGACATGAAACAATAAATAGACAAAATACAACACCAGACAGGGTTGGCACCGTGGTGCAGTGGTTAGCACTGTCCCCTGCGTGGGTTCTCTCTGGGTGCTCCGGCTTCCTCCCACCATCCAAAGACATGCGGACTAGATTGATTGGTTGACCCGTCTTGTGCCCAATGTCAGCTGGGATTGGCTCCAGCCCCCCTGCGACCCTGTACGCAGGATAAGCGGTTAACGATGGATGGATGGATGGACAACACCAGACAAATACAACATACTGTTCTTATGCCAGGTTAAAAGCCAAGGAATAAAAATGTGTTTTAAGTCGCGATTTAAAAACCGGAAGGCTTGGTGCCAGTCAGACATGGAGAGGCAATTCATTCCACAGTCTCGGGGCTGCAACTGAGAAAGCTTGATTCCCCCTGCTCTTGAGCCGTGTTTTAGGGACAACAAGAAGAGACTGGTTTGCAGACTTAATGACCTTGAAGGAACATGTGGCTTCAACAGATAATAATAAATTAATAATAATCTTTATTTGTTGAGCACTTTTCAAAAAACAAGTTACAAAGTGCTTTAACAAGTGTAAAGACAATAATACCCAAGAGACAATAATACAAAAAACAATACAAGATAAAAGCAAGAAAACATAAGATAAATAAGTAAAATAGAATAAAATAAAGTCAAATAAGATCGGGAAAAGCTCTCCTATAAAAGTATGTTTTAAGAAGGGACTTAAAAGAGTTCACTGACTCAGCCGACCTGATTTCCTCGGGCAGGCTGTTCCAGAGCCTCGGGGCCCTGACAGCAAACGCTCTGTCCCCTTTAGTTTTCAGTCGAGACTCTGGAACAGACAACAGACCTCTGAGTTTTTAGTGCGAGAAATATTGTATTCATTTCATAGGTGTCATTTACACTGAAAGCTGGGGACATGTCTTCATCACTTTTTTAAAAAGCATTTATTAAATCTGTTCTGAAAAATGGCTTGCAAACAGAAATGTAAAAAAAAAACAGATGAAAATGCTTTGAGAAAGGTTTGTTTGCACAATAATTAAACATGCAGTGCAATGTAAATATAGAAGAAACAAATGTGTATTGTCCAAAAAAAAAGCTAAAAAACAAACTGCTGATTACTGCATTATATTCTGTTTGAATTGTCACCTGAATTTTATGTTTCACTATATAAATAAAGAGAATTCTACCATAAATTGGTGCAGAAAATGTCTCCAGAATGCAGGAAGTGTTTAAAATGTTCAACTTTTCAACACAAAGTGACGTCCTTGATTCATTTTATGTTAACAGAGTACAAAAACACCCCAAAAAGCTGTAGTGTATGAAATATTAATGTATTATAATAAAATGTTTTATTAAATTCAGGTAACTTCATAAATAATAATTTTCTTGGGCTTAAAATTCATACAGATTTCCATTATATGGCAGTAAAGTTGGCATTAAATTTCATCCTAGGTGGTCTTAAAAAGGTCTTAAAAAGTCTTAAATTTAACTTGGAGAATCCTGGGGGTATAACCCTGAATGAACGTTTATTACTGAAAGCAGATCTGACCAGCTGCCTGTGCTGTTTGTCATTTTAACTGGCGTTAAAGTGCCGGTCTGTTCTGCTACACTGTGTGCACTGATCTTTGCTAACGTGACCAGAGAAAGAAAGAACAGCTTCATTACAGACAGAGAGTCACACAGCAAACTTTTAGTCAAGCTCTTGTTACTATCATATCATGAGGACATGGAAATATTTTGCTGAAGCTTTTTGTAAAATAAATACAGACTGTTGTTAAGCATAAGCTAACATAAAATATAAGTCATTGCTCAGATTTGGAGAGTGAGTTAGCGAGAAAGCTGGAAGAGAGCCACCTCTGTTACTGATTTATATCTGTGCCCTGAAAGCTCGAAGAGGAAAATGTAAGTAATATGGTGGGAAATTATTACAGTAGGAAATAACTGTGTGTGACGTGTGCACTGCACTTATTTGTGCAGCTGACTTCATCTGGTATTAACAAAGAACATAATTTATGTAGACATAGTGTAGCCTATGCGCCGGGACAAACTGAACAATGTTTTAAACAAAGAAA
>NC_060167.1:2625035-2627422 GCF_021292245.1 Micropterus dolomieu | reverse complement strand
CCTGAATTTTATGTTTCACTATATAAATAAAGAGAATTCTACCATAAATTGGTGCAGAAAATGTCTCCAGAATGCAGGAAGTGTTTAAAATGTTCAACTTTTCAACACAAAGTGACGTCCTTGATTCATTTTATGTTAACAGAGTACAAAAACACCCCAAAAAGCTGTAGTGTATGAAATATTAATGTATTATAATAAAATGTTTTATTAAATTCACGTAACTTTGTAAATAATAATTTTCTGGGGCTTAAAATTCATACAAATTTCCATTATATGGCAGTAAAGTTGGCATTAAATTTCATCCTAGGTGGTCTTAAAAAGTCTTAAATTTAACTTGGAGAATCCTGGGGGTATAACCCTGAATGAACGTTTATTACTGAAAGCAGATCTGACCAGCTGCCTGTGCTGTTTGTCATTTTAACTGGCGTTAAAGTGCCGGTCTGTTCTGCTACACTGTGTGCACTGATCTTTGCTAACGTGACCAGAGAAAGAAAGAACAGCTTCATTACAGACAGAGAGTCACAGAGCAAACTTTTAGTCAAGCTCTTGTTACTATCATATCATGAGGAGATGGAAATATTTTGCTGAAGCTTTTTGTAAAATAAATACAGACTGTTGTTAAGCATAAGCTAACATAAAATATAAGTCATTGCTCAGATTTGGAGAGTGAGTTAGCGAGAAAGCTGGAAGAGAGCCACCTCTGTTACTGATTTATATCGAAAATGTAAGTAATATGGTGGGAAATTATTACAGTAGGAAATAACTGTGTGTGACGTGTGCACTGCACTTATTTGTGCAGCTGACTTCATCTGGTATTAACAAAGAACATACTTTATGTAGACATAGTGTAGCCTATGCGCCGGGACAAACTGAACAATGTTTTAAACAAAGAAAGAAAAAAACAACTTAATTCTACCTTCTTGTAAATTCAGAATGAAATGTAACACATTAAGAATTTGTAATAGACAGCTTTTCACAAAGTCCAAAAAGGACACACTCCAGCCTACAGAGACCTTCTGCCGGATCAAGGCTGAATTTTTTAAATGTGTCTAAATCAAAATGTGTAGCCATAAAAATATGACGTATTAAGTTTACACAACATTAATTTGGCAGATATTTACATGTATTTTGTTGTTATACATGTTCACAGGCTTTCTGGCTGTGAACTCTCAGAGACTCATTATGAAGTTGTGGCCTCAGCTCTGAAGTCCAACCCTTCCCATCTGAGAGAGCTGGACCTGATTCAGGAGGATTCAGGAGTGGAGCTCCTGTGTGCTGGACTGGGGAGTCCAAACTGTAGACTGGAGACTCTGAGGTCGGTTCACTGACTCTGTTTGGTCTTGTATATCTTACAGCTACCAAATTTAAATCCATAACTGAAGTTTCAAATTTTGTTTGGTTCATAAAACAGTTGGTTTAACTTAAAGTTTAGTTTATAATAAAAATGGACTAACACTGTGGGAACCCCTGCTTCCTTTCAGAACATGATAGATAGGTACTGTATTACATTTAGGATTAGGAGAACATAATCTCACTTTGCTCAATGCACATTTAATCCAGAGATGACAGTGGTGATTAATTATTTATTTGATATTGAATGTTTTGGAATTTGATTAAAAAATAAGAGGAAACAAAAGACTGAATGTAACCAAAGTATTTTTTAATCGAAAATATCTGATCTAATAATCATTACAGAATTATCTGAGATTAGCAGCATGTTATTAATCTGTGTTGACATGAGTAGGTGTATGAATGATGAATGTTTTGGTGACCTGAATGATGTCTGTAGAAGGCTGACATTATGATGATCCACAAGAACACAATGACAAAGTCCCTCTACTCATTTTAGAGTTACTAATTAACTAATTAATATTAAATGAAAAAAAATCTGCATGAATTTTTCTTTATTCAGATTGTGGAGCTTGTCAGAGATCAGCTGTGCTTCTCTGGCCTCAGCTCTGAAGTCCAACCCCTCCCATCTGAGAGAGCTGGAGCTGAGTGGAAACGAGCTGCAGGATTCAGGAGTGAAGCTGCTGTCTGATTTTCTTGGGAGTCCTCACTGTAGACTGGAGACTCTGAGGTCAGACACCATTTTTTCTTCTGTCTTGAGATTAATATGATGTGGCGGGCCGCCCCAATAAAAATGAATGTGTGGGAAACACTGAGTTTTATAGAAGACATGTTTAACCATTAATGCACTATGAATCTGTTCAATATACGTTTGCAACCTCATAAAATGGGATAAATTTCATTGTCAGCCAAATGAGGCCATATAAAACGTAGTGGGAGTTATCATGTGCAGTGCGTGATAGGACCATCGACTGTATGATAACAGCTGATACTCGCATATTAGTTACTGTCATGGGTAAGTAATACTGCCAGTACAG
>NC_060167.1:2623833-2625015 GCF_021292245.1 Micropterus dolomieu | reverse complement strand
TTCAGATTGAGGGGCTGCAGTTTGTCAGAGATCAGCTGTGCTTCTCTGGCCTCAGCTCTGAAGTCCAACCCCTCCCATCTGAGAGAGCTGGACCTGAGAGGAAACAAGCTGCAGGATTCAGGAGTGAAGCTGCTGTCTGATTTTCTTGGGAGTCCACACTGTAGACTGGAGACTCTGAGGTCAGACACCATTTTTTCTTCTGTCTTGAGATTAATGAATGTGTGGGAAACAGAGTTTTATAGAAGACATGTTTAACCATTAATGCACTATGAATCTGTTCAATATACGTTTGCAACCACATAAAATGTGATAAATTTCATTGTCAGCCAAATGAGGCCATATAAAACGTAGTGGGAGTTATCATGTGCAGTGCGTGATAGGACCATCGACTGTATGATAACAGCTGATACTCGCACATTAGTTTCTGTCATGGGTAAGTAATACTGCCAGTACAGGGTACTAAACTTTACATTGTAGTGATGTTAACACAGCATTTCGTTAGCGAACACTCAGAATCCGCCGTTCAGTTTCCGGATGCCACACCCCCATTCTCTGTTTGATATAGAACGTTAACCAAAAACGGCAGTTAAAACGGGCTGGAGGGGGGCTTTAAACCACCTGAGCACCAACGCCCCAGCTATAAAGCTCACATCACTCAAATCACCAACATTACAGATTAATTAACTGGATAAAAGTAACAACAAACGAGCCGATATATATATATACAATCACAACCGCTGACTTACTTTTGCTGCTTTTGCCTTTTCCAGTCCAAAAATCAGCTGATTTGTTACAAAAAATATCTCGGCCGCCATCTTGATTATTGCACAATACCTGGGAGCTGTGTGCCTGCCTTCTCTCACCCTTTTCTACAGAGAGGAGGTGTCTCGCTTTGGTACACATGGTCTTTTTCACGGTCTGGTTGCTGACTCGTAGTAGCTACATCCAGGGTATCAGATGAAAGCCCCCCCCCAATCACTGTGGGATGTTGCTTTCTCATGCTACACGCCTGTAAAACATGGGAGTGCTTTTGTTCCTAGGAATGTTGATCAATATTCACTATTTTTATCAATATTTTTTCAATAGTTTTGTTATTTGGAACGTGGTTGTATGGACAGAAATAGTGTTTTAAAGATAACTCCCAATAAAAGTCAACATTTAAACAGCAAATAATGCCAAAAT
>NC_060167.1:2616374-2623733 GCF_021292245.1 Micropterus dolomieu | reverse complement strand
CCTTCTGCCGGATCAAGGCTGAATTTTTTTAAATGTGTCTAAATCAAAATGTGTAGCCATAAAAATATGACGTATTAAGTTTACACAACATTAATTTGCCAGATATTTACATGTATTTTGTTGTTATACATGTTCACAGGCTTTCTGGCTGTGAACTCTCAGAGACTCATTATGAAGTTGTGGCCTCAGCTCTGAAGTCCAACCCTTCCCATCTGAGAGAGCTGTACCTGACTGAATGCAAACTGCAGGATTCAGGAGTGGAGCTCCTGTGTGCTGGACTGGGGAGTCCAAACTGTAGACTGGAGACTCTGAGGTCGGTTCACTGACTCTGTTTGGTCTTGTACATCTTACAGCTACCAAATTTAAATCCATAACTGAAGTTTCAAATTTTGTTTGGTTCATAAAACAGTTGGTTTAACTTAAAGTTTAGTTTATAATAAAAATGGACTAACACTGTGGGAACCCCTGCTTCCTTTCAAAACATGATAGATAGGTACTGTATTACATTTAGGATTAGGAGAACATAATCTCACTTTGCTCCAGAGATGACAGTGGTGATTAATTATTTATTTGATATTGAATGTTTTGGAATTTGATTAAAAAATAAGAGGAAACAAAAGACTGAATGTAACCAAAGTATTTTTTAATCGAAAATATCTGATCTAATAATCATTACAGAATTATCTGAGATTAGCAGCATGTTATTAATCTGTGTTGACATGAGTAGGTGTATGAATGATGAATGTTTTGGTGACCTGGATGATGTCTGTAGAAGGCTGACATTATGATGATCCACAAGAACACAATGACAAAGTCCTTCTACTCATTTTAGAGTTACTAATTAACTAATTAATATTAAATAAAAAAAATCTGCATGAATTTTTCTTTATTCAGATTGTGGAGCTTGTCAGAGATCAGCTGTGCTTCTCTGGCCTCAGCTCTGAAGTCCAACCCCTCCCATCTGAGAGAGCTGGAGCTGAGTGACAACGAGCTGCAGGATTCAGGAGTGAAGCTGCTGTCTGATTTTCTTGGGAGTCCTCACTGTAGACTGGAGACTCTGAGGTCAGACACCATTTTTTCTTCTGTCTTGAGATTAATATGATGTGGCGGGCCGCCCCAATAAAAATGAATGTGTGGGAAACACTGAGTTTTATAGAAGACATGTTTAACCATTAATGCACTATGAATCTGTTCAATATACGTTTGCAACCTCATAAAATGTGATAAATTTCATTGTCAGCCAAATGAGGCCATATAAAACGTAGTGGGAGTTATCATGTGCAGTGCGTGATAGGACCATCGACTGTATGATAACAGCTGATACTCGCATATTAGTTACTGTCATGGGTAAGTAATACTGCCAGTACAGGGTACTAAACTTTACATTATATTGATGTTAACACAGCATTTCGTTGGCGAACACTCAGAATCCGCCGTTCAGTTTCCGGATGCCACACCCCCATTCTCTGTTTGATATAGAACGTTAACCAAAAACGGCAGTTAAAACGGGCTGGAGGGGGGCTTTAAACCACCTGAGCTTTAAACCACGCAGCACCAACCCTCCCCCTGAGATCAGCTACAAAGCTCACATCACTCAAATCACCAACATTACAGATTAATTAGCTGGATAAAAGTAACAACAAACGAGCCGATATACATATACAATCACAACCGCTGACTTACTTTTGCTGCTTTTGCCTTTTCCAGTCCAAAAATCAGCTGATTTGTTACAAAAAATATCTCGGCCGTCATCTTGATTATTGCACAATACCTGGGAGCTGTGTGCCTGCCTTCTCTCACCCTTTTCTACAGAGAGGAGGTGTCTCGCTTTGGTACACATGGTCTTTTTCACGGTCTGGTTGCTGACTCGTAGTAGCTACATCCAGGGTATCAAATGAAAACCCCCCCCAATCACTGTGGGATGTTGCTTTCTCATGCTACACGCCTGTAAAACATGGGAGTGCTTTTGGTCAATATTCACTATTTTTATCAATATTTCAATGTTTTGGAAGTTTTGTTATTTGGAACGTGGTTGTATGGACAGAAATAGTGTTTTAAAGATAACTCCCAATAAAAGTCAACATTTAAACAGCAAATAATGCCAAAATATGGACATTAGCCTGGTATAGTCTTAAAATATTGTATGATAACTGTTGTATTTTAGTTGCATTCCAGGTGTATTAGATTATAATACAACTGAATATCTTCTATCTTATGATGGTGTATTGCATTAAAATATAGCTTTTTTTTACCAGGTGAGGATGAAAATATCACAATTTTATTTACTACATCTCCATTTAGTCTGTAATGGTAAAATAAATATGTTAATTTACAATGATTTATATTCCTTAGTTTCTGACCTTTCAAGGGAGACCAGAATTATGCATCTAGATCAAATGGTTAAGGAGTTATTCTTGATTCATTTTGGGTATGTTATTTTAGGTGTTTTTTGTCCTGGAAAACAGTGGCCTTTTCCAACTGGTTTTAAACACTAAATGATTTCAAGCAGAAAAACATGCTTCTATAGTTACATCATTTATTCTTTCATCAGATTGGGGTACTGCAGTTTGTCAGAGATCAGCTGTGCTTCTCTGGCCTCAGCTCTGAAGTCCAACCCCTCCCATCTGAGAGAGCTGGACCTGAGTGGAAACAAGCTGCAGGATTCAGGAGTGAAGCTGCTGTCTGGTTTTCTGGAGAGTCCACACTGCAGACTGGAGACTCTGAGGTCAGACACCATTTTTTCTGCTGTACTGAGATTTATAGGATGTGAAAGTTGTGGTAAACTGCAGACGTGAGGCTGATATTATACTGATCCACACTGAGTATCTTAATGCTAAAGTCTATTTTCTTCTTCAGTGGTTTAGTCCATTGACTGTGGCAGAGCAATGTTGAGCTCCACATTTAAAACCTTAATATAACAAGAAACTCCTACACTGGATAATTCACTCTGAAGCTCTGAAACAGTTTTTCACCTTAAAATGTCCTTTATGTTTGTTTTAATGAGACTAAAGCCAGACTGAGTGAGATATTCAAACCAAACACACCATGCTTCTTAAATGGCATCACCATCACATGAAATGAAAATGTTGCAGATTTCATGTGAATCACTTGTTGACTTTTCCCCAAAGTTCATCTTGACATATTTGGCATCTTTGGGATCTTGAGTGGAATCTTAAATCAGTTTCTGTGGGTTTTTATTTGTGTTTGGCTGCACAACATGAGTGTATAGATGGAGCCACTGGTGGAGCTGCAGAGTTGAAAGGTGAAGTCACTACATCTTTATTGAAGTAGCAGCACGTTCTTATTAATATTAATGAGAGCTCTTTTTACCTTTTTGTGTTTTACAGTTTGAACCTGCATCCTGTTGGGTTCAGGTGTTTGGAGTTTCCATTTTCTAAACTTCTACATTCTAAAGCTGCTTCATCTCTGAACAGATTATTAAACACTGAATGATTTCAAGCAGAAAAACTTGCTTCTAAAGTTACATCATTTATTCTTTATTCAGATTGTGTGGCTGCAGTTTGTCAGAGATCAGCTGTGCTTCTCTGGCCTCAGCTCTGAAGTCCAACCCCTCCCATCTGAGAGAGCTGGAGCTGAGTGGAAACGAGCTGCAGGATTCAGGAGTGAAGCAGCTGTCTGGTTTTCTGGAGAGTCCACACTGCAGACTGGAGACTCTGAGGTCAGACACCATTTTTTCTGCTGTACTGAGATTTATATGATGTGAAAGTTGTGGTAAACTGCAGACGTGAGGCTGATATTATACTGATCCACACTGAGTATCTTAATGCTAAAGTCTATTTTCTTCTTCAGCGGTTTAGTCCATTGACTGTGGCAGAGCAATGTTGAGCTCCACATTTAAAACCTTAATATAACAAGAAACTCCTACACTGGATAATTCACTCTGAAGCTCTGAAACAGTTTTTCACCTTAAAATGTCCTTTATGTTGTTTTAATGAGACTAAAGCCAGACTGAGTGAGATATTCAAACCAAACACACCATGCTTCTTAAATGGCATCACCATCACATGAAATGAAAATGTTACAGATTTCATGTGAATCACTTGTTGACTTTTCCCCAAAGTTCATCTTGACATATTTGGCATCTTTGGGATCTTGAGTGGAATCTTAAATCAGTTTCTGTGGGTTTTTATTTGTGTTTGGCTGCATAACATGAGTGTATAGATGGAGCCACTGGTGGAGCTGCAGAGTTGAAAGGTGAAGTCACTACATCTTTATTGAAGTAGCAGCACGTTCTTATTAATATTAATGAGAGCTCTTTTTACCTTTTTGTGTTTTACAGTTTGAACCTGCATCCTGTTGGGTTCAGGTGTTTGGAGTTTCTGTTTTCTAAACTTCTACATTCTAAAGCTTCTTCATCTCTGAACAGATTATTAAACACTGAATGATTTCAAGCAGAAAAACTTGCTTCTATAGTTACATCATTTATTCTTTCATCAGATTGGGGTACTGCAGTTTGTCAGAGATCAGCTGTGCTTCTCTGGCCTCAGCTCTGAAGTCCAACCCCTCCCATCTGAGAGAGCTGGAGCTGACTGGAAACGAGCTGCAGGATTCAGGAGTGAAGCTGTGTGGTTTTCTGGAGAGTCCACACTGCAGACTGGAGACTCTGAGGTCAGACACCATTTTTTCTGCTGTGTTGAGATTTATATGATGTGAAAGTTGTGGTAAACTGCAGACGTGAGGCTGATATTATACTGATCCACACTGAGTATCTTAATGTTGTGGTTTAATCCATTGACTGTGGCAAAGCAAAATTAATCTTCACATTTAAAACATTAGGAGGTCATATTTTTTGTGCATGTAATAGATTTGCAAGTGAAAAAGCCCAGAGGGAGAAAAAACACTGCTTCTGAACTGCCTGAAAACAGCTAGATTGTAGCCCAGCCTTTACTTCCATAACCTATGTGTGTCACAATGTAACACACGTCATAACACCTAAATATGAAATTAAAATAATGTTAGAGACCCTCCAGGCAGTCAGTGGACATAAAGTTGTACTGTGATGTAGAGACAGTGAATAGTTAAAAAGTTACGTATGAAAGATAAATATGTTACAGATTAATAACTTACCTCTCTGAAATGTTTTTCTCCAGTCTCGTTTGCGAAGCTGGTTCTAGTTGTTCTGCCTGTGTTTCGGGATCAGACTTCTGCTCGAACATGTACAGCTGAACCGAAGATAAGGTTTCCACCTATAGCAGCTTTGTTTTAGATAATATTACCTATCTTGTCACGACCCCCCCTAATCTGCTTCAGATTGGCTAGTAGTCCATACCTAGGTACTGCGCTTGTTCAACTCCCAACAAAGATCAAATAGAAGTGAGATGCTTCACTCGGTAATTAAAATGGAGACTTCAACACACAAGGTGAAAAGTGGAGCTGCCGCAGTGTACGACAAAAATATGGTGCTTTTTTGAAAATTTAACCATGTAAACCTGTTCTGGTACAACCCCTAAATAAAATTATTAACCTGAAATTGAGCATAATATGACCTATTTAATATACAGTATCTTTCACTAACAAAGACCACGCCACTAGACATATGGATTTAGAACATTTTATTGCATGATGCGGATAGAGAGGAGCTGGGATGATATACCGGAATGGATTAGGGGTTCGGATGGAGGGACGAAGGGATGAGGAAGAAGAGTGAGGTGTCGAGGGATGTGGGGATGAGAGTTGAGGGTAGGGAGATAAAGAGATGAGATGAATGAGGGAATGAAAAGATGAGGGACGGAGGGTTAACGGGAGGGATCAGGTGGCAGGTAGGCAGGAGGGATTGAGAGGAGTTGAGACTCCGGGCAGGTGAGCTGTCTCTTTATGTGCTCTGGAAAGTTGTCAGCCGGTGGCAGTAAGACAGAAGGGAATCAGGGGAGTTGAGACTCTGACTGGGGGAACCATTTCTTCATGTGCTCTGCTTCGGAAAGAGCCCCAAGAAGAAACTTCAAATGGAAAGACATTTCTGAGTTCGGATAGTTGGGTAAGTTACACTGGAAATGACCACTCCGCGAACTGAGTTTCTTATGGGGCAAACGTGACTGGCTAGTCTTGGGTTGTACAGTGTTTGTAGAGCTTAGGTGCGAGTCTAGTCAAAAAAGGTGAACAGGTCGAAGTAGGCTGGATCGTTGGTCTAGTTGCGTTTGGGTAGTATATTAGAGTGTTCGGAGAATGGATGGAAATGTCAAACATGGTTGCATTTTGAGATGGATAGGCTAATAGTTGAGGGTAGAAGCGGTGCCTTCCAGGCAGCACAGAAACCGAAGGAATCAAGTGGGAACATGGATTTGAAAAATTTGTTGGCGTACGTAAACAGTCTGTTCGAAGAGTTCTGAATCAGAGGAGGGTGGGAGGCCGGTGCCAATATCTGAATTTCTGAAACAAGGAATGAGAAAGAGAGGAGGATTTGTAACCTTTTATATGGGAGGCTTGGATAATGAACTGGTGCTCTGCCTAAACAAGGGTGAGCCACAGCGTGAAATGTGTCATGACTAGACAATGTGTCCTTTTAATGAGGTCTACAACGATGCTATTGTTGGATTAGATTGCGGTGATGTTCTGAATCATTCGTGCCCCCCAAAAATGGCTTCTATGATGGCTGGGTAAGTTTTACCGATGCCGTTTGGTTTGTTTGTGAAGCATGAGGGAAGAGAGTGGAGTAATAATGGCTCTTAACAATTGGACAATATGTAGGAAATGGGTGGCTGTGGGTGGAGATGTGGAGAAAAAGGATCCATTTTGAAGATAAAAAAGTCGCATAAGGCTCGTGCGGACTACACGACTTTCAATGTCGGCTGAAAGCTGTGCTGTTTAGACTACACGACTTGCAGCGGGAGTGTTAAAGTCGTTAATGGTGTTAACTATGTGACTGATCAGTGACGGGGTCACACACTACACCAGCTGACAACTACTCCGTACCAGATGACTGGCCTCCAAACCACGTTTGTCGAGAAAACACACGTAAAAAGTGACACGGGAAATGACATGAAGCTACATAAGAAACAGGAGTTGTTTATTATTATAATGGTAGGGGGGGGGAGAATAGACAGGATGCCAGCGTAGGTGTGGCCTGTGCGGCTGTGATAGCTGTTATTTTGATGGGAGGAGCTGATGAGGCCCAAGGAGATGGGATAGGAAAGGTAGGAACCGAGAAGAAAGAAGGATACCATAAGAAGGGATGGAGGAATGCAAGTGCTCGGTTGTAGGTGAGGCTTGAGATATAGAGAAAGGATGAGAAAGAGATTAAGGTGGTTCAGGTTCTGATACGACCTGGTCCTCTGGGAGGGCTGAAGTGCTGGGGAAGCTTGGTGAGGGAGGGTTATGTTTGTAGGGAGTCTTTAAAACGTT
>NC_060167.1:2614455-2616274 GCF_021292245.1 Micropterus dolomieu | reverse complement strand
TCACTACATCTTTATTGAAGTAGCAGCACGTTCTTATTAATATTAATGAGAGCTCTTTTTACCTTTTTGTGTTTTACAGTTTGAACCTGCATCCTGTTGGGTTCAGGTGTTTGGAGTTTCTGTTTTCTAAACTTCTACATTCTAAAGCTTCTTCATCTCTGAACAGATTATTAAACACTGAATGATTTCAAGGAGAAAAACTTGCTTCTAAAGTTAAATCATTTATTCTTTATTCAGATTGTTGGACTGCAGTTTGTCAGAGATCAGCTGTGCTTCTCTGGCCTCAGCTCTGAAGTCCAACCCCTCCCATCTGAGAGAGCTGGAGCTGAGTGGAAACAGCTGCAGGATTCAGGAGTGAAGCAGCTGTGTGGTTTTCTGGAGAGTCCACACTGCAGACTGGAGACTCTGAGGTCAGACACTATTTTTTCTGCTGTGCTGAGATTTATATGATGTGAAAGTTGTTGTAAACTGCAGACGTGAGGCTGATATTATACTGATCCACACTGAGTATCTTAATGCTAAAGTCTATTTTCTTCTTCAGTGGTTTAGTCCATTGACTGTGGCAGAGCAATGTTGAGCTCCACATTTAAAACCTTAATATAACAAGAAAATCCTACACTGGATAATTCACTCTGAAGCTCTGAAACAGTTTTTCACCTTAAAATGTCCTTTATGTTTGTTTTAATGAGACTAAAGCCAGACTGAGTGAGATATTCAAACCAAACACACCATGCTTCTTAAATGGCATCACCATCACATGAAATGAAAATGTTACAGATTTCATGTGAATCACTTGTTGACTTTTCCCCAAAGTTCATCTTGACATATTTGGCATCTTTGGGATCTTGAGTGGAATCTTAAATCAGTTTCTGTGGGTTTTTATTTGTGATTGGCTGCATAACATGATTTTGTATAGATGGAGCCACTGGTGGAGCTGCAGAGTTGAAAGGTGAAGTCACTACATCTTTATTGAAGTAGCAGCACGTTCTTATTAATATTAATGAGAGCTCTTTTTACCTTTTTGTGTTTTACAGTTTGAACCTGCATCCTGTTGGGTTCAGGTGTTTGGAGTTTCTGTTTTCTAAACTTCTACATTCTAAAGCTTCTTCATCTCTGAACAGATTATTAAACACTGAATGATTTCAAGCAGAAAAACTTGCTTCTAAAGTTACATCATTTATTCTTTCATCAGATTGGGGTACTGCAGTTTGTCAGAGATCAGCTGTGCTTCTCTGGTCTCAGCTCTGAAGTCCAACCCCTCCCATCTGATATATCTGGACCTGAGTGGAAACAAGCTGCAGGATTCAGGAGTGAAGCTGTCTGGTTTTCTGGAGAGTCCACACTGCAGACTGGAGACTCTGAGGTCAGACACCATTTTTTCTGCTGTGCTGAGATTTATATGATGTGAAAGTTGTGGTAAACTGCAGACGTGAGGCTGATATTATACTGATCCACACTGAGTATCTTAATGCTAAAGTCTATTTTCTTCTTCAGCGGTTTAGTCCATTGACTGTGGCAGAGCAATGTTGAGCTCCACATTTAAAACCTTAATATAACAAGAAACTCCTACACTGGATAATTCACTCTGAAACAGTTTTTCACCTTAAAATGTCCTTTATGTTTGTTTTAATGAGACTAAAGCCAGACTGAGTGAGATATTCAAACCAAACACACCATGCTTCTTAAATGGCATCACCATCACATGAAATGAAAATGTTACAGATTTCATGTGAATCACTTGTTGACTTTTCCCCAAAGTTCATCTTGACATATTTGGCATCTTTGGGATCTTGAGTGGAATCTTAAATCAGTTTCTGTG
>NC_060167.1:2613377-2614435 GCF_021292245.1 Micropterus dolomieu | reverse complement strand
ACTCCGTACCAGATGACTGGCCTCCAAACCACGTTTGTCGAGAAAACACACGTAAAAAGTGACACGGGAAATGACATGAAGCTACATAAGAAACAGGAGTTGTTTATTATTATAATGGGGGGGGGGGAGAATAGACAGGATGCCAGCGTAGGTGTGGCCTGTGCGGCTGTGATAGCTGTTATTTTGGTGGGAGGAGCTGATGAGGCCCAAGGAGATGGGATAGGAAAGGTAGGAACCGAGAAGAAAGAAGGATACCATAAGAAGGGATGGAGGAATGCAAGTGCTCGGTTGTAGGTGAGGCTTGAGATATAGAGAAAGGATGAGAAAGAGATTAAGGTGGTTCAGGTTCTGATACGACCTGGTCCTCTGGGAGGGCTGAAGTGCTGGGGAAGCTTGGTGAGGGAGGGTTATGTTTGTAGGGAGTCTTTAAAACGTTGAAATAGTTTAGCTGTTTGTCAGAGTGGTGAAAAGGGGTGTTTCGGAGGTTGAGGTGGAGGTGTTCACTCAGAAATTCTTGGAGCAGAGGGACAAACGAAGTGTTGGCTTGGTGAATGCGAGTGGCGATTGCTTCGCCTGAATTAGAGTACATGGATCTCAGCAGGTCAGCAAAAGGTGATTTTCAGTGACTGTTTGGACTGGAGAAGAATATCATGTATCGATGATTTGAACTTATTCAATGTCCCCGGAAACGAGAGAGCAGATGAATGGCAAAAGAAGCAGTAACAGAAATTGATGAAATCGATATGGACAAGCAGGTACAAGGTACATGGAAACATTTATCTGAAATCAGTTTCTGTGGGTTTTTATTTGTGTTTGGCTGCATAACATGAGTGTATAGATGGAGCCACTGGTGGAGCTGCAGAGTTGAAAGGTGAAGTCACTACATCTTTATTGAAGTAGCAGCACGTTCTTATTAATATTAATGAGAGCTCTTTTTACCTTTTTGTGTTTTACAGTTTGAACCTGCATCCTGTTGGGTTCAGGTGTTTGGAGTTTCTGTTTTCTAAACTTCTACATTCTAAAGCTTCTTCATCTCTGAACAGATTATTAAACACTGA
>NC_060167.1:2611432-2613357 GCF_021292245.1 Micropterus dolomieu | reverse complement strand
TAAGAAGGGATGGAGGAATGCAAGTGCTCGGTTGTAGGTGAGGCTTGAGATATAGAGAAAGGATGAGAAAGAGATTAAGGTGGTTCAGGTTCTGATACGACCTGGTCCTCTGGGAGGGCTGAAGTGCTGGGGAAGCTTGGTGAGGGAGGGTTATGTTTGTAGGGAGTCCTTAAAACGTTGAAATAGTTTAGCTGTTTGTCAGAGTGGTGAAAAGGGGTGTTTCGGAGGTTGAGGTGGAGGTGTTCACTCAGAAATTCTTGGAGCAGAGGGACAAACGAAGTGTTGGCTTGGTGAATGCGAGTGGCGATTGCTTCGCCTGAATTAGAGTACATGGATCTCAGCAGGCCAGCAAAAGGTGATTTTCAGTGACTGTTTGGACTGGAGAAGAATATCATGTATCGATGATTTGAACTTATTCAATGTCCCCGGAAACGAGAGAGCAGATGAATGGCAAAAGAAGCAGTAACAGAAATTGATGAAATCGATATGGAGAATATTAAGATCAGAGTGGGAAGGAGTAACGCGGAGGAAGGTAAAGAGACAAGCAGGTACAAGGTACATGGAAACATTTATCTTAAATCAGTTTCTGTGGGTTTTTATTTGTGTTTGGCTGCATAACATGAGTGTATAGATGGAGCCACTGGTGGAGCTGCAGAGTTGAAAGGTGAAGTCACTACATCTTTATTGAAGTAGCAGCACGTTCTTATTAATATTAATGAGAGCTCTTTTTACCTTTTTGTGTTTTACAGTTTGAACCTGCATCCTGTTGGGTTCAGGTGTTTGGAGTTTCTGTTTTCTAAACTTCTACATTCTAAAGCTTCTTCAGCTCTGAACAGATTATTAAACACTGAATGATTTCAAGCAGAAAAACTTGCTTCTAAAGTTACATCATTTATTCTTTATTCAGATTGGGGGACTGCAGTTTGTCAGAGATCAGCTGTGCTTCTCTGGCCTCAGCTCTGAAGTCCAACCCCTCCCATCTGAGAGAGCTGGAGCTGAGTGGAAACGAGCTGCAGGATTCAGGAGTGAAGCTGCTGTGTGGTTTTCTGGAGAGTCCACACTGCAGACTGGAGACTCTGAGGTCAGACACCATTTTTTCTGCTGTACTGAGATTTATATGATGTGAAAGTTGTGGTAAACTGCAGACGTGAGGCTGATATTATACTGATCCACACTGAGTATCTTAATGCTAAAGACTATACTTAGTCCATTGACTGTGGCAGAGCAATGTTGAGCTCCACATTTAAAAGCTTAATATAACAAGAAAGTCCTGCATTGGATAATTTACTCTGAAGCTCTCACCTTAAAATGTCCTTTATTTTTGTTTCAATTCAATTTTATTTATATAGCGCCAAATCACAACAACTGTTATTTCAGAGCGCTTTTCATAAAAGAGCAGGTCTTGTTCGTACTCCGTACTCTCAACTAGGCGACAGAGGCAAGGAAAAACTTCCTTTTAAGAGGCAGAAACCTCGAGCAAAACCATGGCTCAGGGTCGGCGGCCATCTGCCTCGACCGGTTGGGGGTGAAGGAGAGAGAGAGTGAGAGAGGACGACAGAGAGAGAGGGGGGGAGAGAGGGAGATAGCCATAAAAAGGGAGAGAGGGTTTGGGGGGATTAGGGGGGAGCAGCCTACACAATATACACACAGAGGTACAGACAGTAAAGGTAAGGTGTTGGTACAGACTGAATGAATAATGGCACAAATGAAAATAATAACAACAGGACTATATATATATATATATAATAGATGTAGCAGAGGGTGTCCAGCAAGAACATAAGCTTTATCAAAGAGGAAAGTCGTAAGCCTCATAAATGTGGAGATGGTGTCTGCCTCCTGAACCCAAACTGGAACCTGGTTCCACAGGAGAGGAGCTTGATAGCTGAACCCTCTGGCTCCCATTCTACTTTTATATTCTATTCTGG
>NC_060167.1:2610206-2611412 GCF_021292245.1 Micropterus dolomieu | reverse complement strand
TGTTATCTCAGAGCGCTTTTCATAAAAGAGCAGGTCTTGTTCGTACTCCGTACTCTCAACTAGGCGACAGAGGCAAGGAAAAACTTCCTTTTAAGAGGGAGAAACCTCGAGCAAAACCATGGCTCAGGGTCGGCGGCCATCTGTCTCGACCGGTTGGGGGTGAAGGAGAGAGAGAGAGGGGGGGGGGGGGGGGGGGGGGGGGGGGGGGGGGGGGGGGGGGGGGGAGAGAGGGAGATAGCCATAAAAAAGGGAGAGAGGGTTTGGGGGGATTAGGGGGGAGCAGCCTACACAATATACACACAGAGGTACAGACAGTAAAGGTAAGGTGTTGGTACAGACTGAATGAATAATGGTACAGATATTTATGTAATGTTGATAATTGTAATGTTAATGAAAATAATAACAACAGGACTAGTAACAATAGATGTAGCAGAGGGTGTCCAGCAAGAACATAAGCTTTATCAAAGAGGAAAGTCGTAAGCCTCATAAATGTGGAGATGGTGTCTGCCTCCTGAACCCGGAACCTGGTTCCACAGGAGAGGAGCTTGATAGCTGAACCCTCTGGCTCCCATTCTACTTTTATATTCTATTCTGGATTTACAGAAAGCCAATGCAGAGAAGCTAAAACAGGAGAAATATGATCTCTTTCTGTGGTTCCTGTCAGAACACATGCTGCAGCATTCTGGATTAGCTGAAGAGTCTTAATGGACTTTTTCAAGCAGCTTGATAATAAGGAGTATCAGTAATCCAGACTAGAAGTAACAAATGCATGGACTAGTTTTTCTGCATCTGTCAGCATCGGAAAGTATATCTTTAGATAATGCGTCACGGAGGTGCTTAGGCCCCAGAGCAATAACTTCAGTTTTATCTGAGTTTAACATTAGAAAATTACAGGTCATCCAGGTTTTAAAATCCTGAAAGAATATTTGAAGTTTAGCTAACTGATGAGTTTCATCTGGCTTGATCGATAGATATGATTGAGTATCATCTGCATAACAATGATTACATGAAAGTTTATGAAGTGTTTCCTGATAATATTGCCTAAAGGAAGTAGGGATGCACCGAATAATGTTGACTTTTCCCCAAAGTTTATCCTGACATATTTGGCATCTATGGAAACTTTGGGATCTTGAGTGGAATCTTAAATCAGTGTGTGAGGGTTTTTCTTTGTGTTTGGCTGCACAACATGAGTTTGTATAGATGGAG
>NC_060167.1:2608880-2610186 GCF_021292245.1 Micropterus dolomieu | reverse complement strand
AATGAATAATGGTACAAATGAAAATAATAACAACGGGACTAGTAACAATAGATGTAGCAGAGGGTGTCCAGCAAGAACATAAGCTTTATCAAAGAGGAGTCGTAAGCCTCATAAATGTGGAGATGGTGTCTGCCTCCTGAACCCAAACTGGAACCTGGTTCCACAGGAGAGGAGCTTGATAGCTGAACCCTCTGGCTCCTAGTCTACTTTTATATTCTATTCTGGATTTACAGAAAGCCAATGCAGAGAAGCTAAAACAGGAGAAATATGATCTCTTTCTGTGGTTCCTGTCAGAACACATGCTGCAGCATTCTGGATTAGCTGAAGAGTCTTAATGGACTTTTTCAAGCAGCTTGATAATAAGGAGTATCAGTAATCCAGACTAGAAGTAACAAATGCATGGACTAGTTTTTCTGCATCATTTTTAGACAGGATGTTCCTGATTTTTGCAATATTACGTAGATGAAAAAAGGAGGTCCTTGAAATTTGCTTAATGTGAGACTTAAACAACATGTCCTGATCAAAGATAACTCCAAGATTCCTCACAGTGGTGCTGGAGGCCAAGGCGATGCCATCCAGGGAAACTATATCTTTAGATAATGCGTCACGGAGGTGCTTAGTCCCCAGAGCAATAACTTCAGTTTTATCTGAGTTTAACATTAGAAGATTACAGGTCATCCAGGTTTTAACATCCTGAAAGAATATTTGAAGTTTAGCTAACTGATGAGTTTCATCTGGCTTGATCGATGGATATGATTGAGTATCATCTGCATAACAATGATTACATGAAAGTTTATGGAGTGTTTCCTGATAATATTGCCTAAAGGAAGTAGGGATGCACCGAATAATGTTGACTTTTCCCCAAAGTTTATCCTGACATATTTGGTATCTATGGAAACTTTGGGATCTTGAGTGGAATCTTTAATCAGTGTGTGAGGGTTTTTCTTTGTGTTTGGCTGCACAACATGAGTTTGTATAGATGGAGCCACTGGTGGAGCTGCAGAGTTTCAGGGGGCTTTAACACCTATAGGGCTGCAACTAACGACTATTTTGATTATTGAAACTAATAATCAAGTATTCGGATTATGAATTGCAAAATTACACAATGCCTCTCATTTAGCTATCAGCTTTAAAATTAAACTAGAGGTTGGTTTAGGCATGTGCTAATTATCAGTCAAGACAATCCGTGAATACTGCTTTCAAAAATAACGTTTTAATAAACGTTTCTGCTGCAGCAACAGAAGTCCTTTCATGGACCAAACAGGTAAGAAATAACTGTGTGCGCAGCGCTGTGCGAGCACTGATC
>NC_060167.1:2607066-2608860 GCF_021292245.1 Micropterus dolomieu | reverse complement strand
CCTCCAAACCACGTTTGTCGAGAAAACACACGTTAAAAGTGACACGGGAAATGACATGAAGCTACATAAGAAACAGGAGTTGTTTATTATTATAATGGTAGGGGGGGGAGAATAGACAGGATGCCAGTGTAGGTGTGGCCTGCGCGGCTGTGATAGCTGTTATTTTGATGGGAGGAGCTGATGAGGCCCAAGGAGATGGGATAGGAAAGGTAGGAACCGAGAAGAAAGAAGGATACCATAAGAAGGGATGGAGGAATGCAAGTGCTCGGTTGTAGGTGAGGCTTGAGATATAGAGAAAGGATGAGAAAGAGATTAAGGTGGTTCAGGTTCTGATACGACCTGGTCCTCTGGGAGGGCTGAAGTGCTGGGGAAGCTTGGTGAGGGAGGGTTATGTTTGTAGGGAGTCTTTAAAACTGGAAACTTTGGGATCTTGAGTGGAATCTTAAATCAGTGTGTGAGGGTTTTTCTTTGTGTTTGGCTGCACAACATGAGTTTGTATAGATGGAGCCACTGATGGAGCTGCAGAGTTTCAGGGGGCTTTAACACCTATAGGGAAGCAACTAACGACTATTTTGATTATTGAAACTAATAATCAAGTATTCGGATTATGAATTGCAAAATTACACAATGCCTCTCATTTAGCTATCAGCTTTAAAATTAAACTAGAGGTTGGTTTAGGCATGTGCTAATTATCAGTCAAGACAATCCGTGAATACTGCTTTCAAAAATAACGTTTTAATAAACGTTTCTGCTGCAGCAACAGAAGTCCTTTCATGGACCAAACAGGTAAGAAATAACTGTGTGCGCAGCGCTGTGCGAGCACTGATCTGCTGTCTAGTGATGGAGCAGCTTACATGCCGGTACTGCAACACACTGAGACAAACTGACACTATATTTATACAAAGAAAGGAATAACTTAATGTGTCACATCTGCTGAATTAAAAAGAGAGGACAAATAATAATGAGTTTATAGTAGACAGCGTTTCACAAAGTTTATATGATTTCCCCTAACTCAACAACTCACAAAACTTTTTCAAGATTTTTCAAGGGAGTCTGGGGTGGATTGGCTGCCACCTCACGTATAGACCGAAACTGTTTTCTTTTCTCCTTATTTTTTTATTTTTATTTTTTTTGTTTTTTAGAAAGTATGAATTTGTCCTGTGTTGTCATGAGCACTTGGCAGCATGTTGTCCACCTGTAACGTTAAACATTATCATGAACGATGCATTGCTTATGATTGTAAAATTAGGGCACATCTGCATCGTGAACGGGGCCGTTGTGTATCATATTTGCTATGTTAACTGGCATTAGCAATTAATTGACCAAGGGAATATATATAGAAAACATTATACCTCAGTTTGTAAAGTAACATGGATTTAACGTTAAGCTACTTTGCTAAATAGCTTACCGAGACAAGTCTTCATCATCTAGAGAGCTGACGTTACTAGCCTCCTCTTACGTGCTCCCAGGCCAGGAGAGATGCTAATGCAGCAGTTCACAACCTTTTTGGCCGAGTGAAGAGTAAAATGCTCCGGCACTCTGGAGTGTTAGTTTGTTACTGTTGCTGATGTTGTGTTGTTTTTGTAACTTGCTGTTCACATTACTCCATTAAGCTGATGGTGTCGTTACGGCCCGATGACGTCACGAACGAACAGATTTATTAAATTTGTTGCCAACAATATTTTACAAGCACCAGAACACAGGGTGCAGATGTTGGTTTCGCTTGTTTGATAGGCTGCATCATTAACAAGCCGATCAACTGCTCACCTGCTGGATCACGGGTTGAAAAATATG
>NC_060167.1:2604191-2606966 GCF_021292245.1 Micropterus dolomieu | reverse complement strand
ACGTTTTAATAAACGTTTCTGCTGCAGCAACAGAAGTCCTTTCATGGACCAAACAGGTAAGAAATAACTGTGTGCGCAGCGCTGTGCGAGCACTGATCTGCTGTCTAGTGATGGAGCAGCTTACATGCCGGTACTGCAACACACTGAGACAAACTGACACTATATTTATACAAAGAAAGGAATAACTTAATGTGTCACATCTGCTGAATTAAAAAGAGAGGACAAATAATAATGAGTTTATAGTAGACAGCGTTTCACAAAGTTTATATGATTTCCCCTAACTCAACAACTCACAAAACTTTTTCAAGATTTTTCAAGGGAGTCTGGGGTGGATTGGCTGCCACCTCACGTATAGACCGAAACTGTTTTCTTTTCTCCTTATTTTTTTATTTTTATTTTTATTTTGTTTTTTAGAAAGTATGAATTTGTCCTGTGTTGTCATGAGCACTTGGCAGCATGTTGTCCACCTGTAACGTTAAACATTATCATGAACGATGCATTGCTTATGATTGTAAAATTAGGGCACATCTGAATGTGAACGGGGCCGTTGTGTATCATATTTGCTATGTCTTGGTCACTGGCATTAGCAATTAATTGACCAAGGGAATATATATAGAAAACATTATACCTCAGTTTGTAAAGTAACATGGATTTAACGTTAAGCTACTTTGCTAAATAGCTTACCGAGACAAGTCTTCATCATCTAGAGAGCTGACGTTACTAGCCTCCTCTTACGTGCTCCCAGGCCAGGAGAGCTGCTAATGCAGCAGTTCACAACCTTTTTGGCCGAGTGAAGAGTAAAATGCTCCGGCACTCTGGAGTGTTAGTTTGTTACTGTTGCTGATGTTGTGTTGTTTTTGTAACTTGCTGTTCACATTACTCCATTAAGCTGATGGTGTCGTTACGGCCCGATGACGTCACGAACGAACCGATTATTAAATTTGTTGCCAACAATATTTTACAAGCACCAGAACACAGGGTGCAGATGTTGGTTTCGCTTGTTTGATAGGCTGCATCATTAACAAGCCGATCAACTGCTCACCTGCTGGATCACGGGTTGAAAAATATGGAAAAAAGATGAGTTCTGTGTCTTTTAGGCGACTTTATAAAACGTACTGCTGATGGAGAATGTGGTGAGTGTGAGTCTGGGGAGAAGAGAACTCCAAAAAAAGTGTGAAGCAATTTTAAAATTTATAACATCTGAGTTGATTAAAACCTGTTTCCACATGGAGGTACAATGTGAAAAATTTAGAGTTCTTTTTTTGCAGAGGGTGTGGGGTGTTACAATCACAATGCGTTTTTTTTTTTTTTTTTTTCAGATTGTTGGGCTGCAGTTTGTCAGAGATCAGCTGTGCTTCTCTGGCCTCAGCTCTGAAGTCCAACCCCTCCCATCTGAGAGAGCTGGAGCTAAACTGGAAACAACCTGAAGGATTCACAAGTGAAGCTGCTGCGTGATCTTGTGAAAAATCCACACTATCGACTGGAGACCCTGAGGTCAGTAGAGGGTTGGAGTCAGTCCATGCTGTATTCAGCAGTATTGTACTAAACACAGTTAGTATCAAAGCAGAGATCCAGTATTTCCTGTAAACCTCCAACCTTCTCAGCGGCTGCTTTCCTCAGTGAAGCTGTGAGAGGAGAATGATGACAGGCTTCAGGATTGGACAGAAAGACAGAGAGAGAGAGAGAACAGGCAGTGATCATGTGTGATCAATTTGGACATTTTCACATAGGGGTGTACTCACTTTTGTTGCCAGCGGTGTAGACATTAATGGCTGTGTAATGTGTTATTTTGAAGGGAAAGCAAATTGACACCGTTATACAAGCTGTACACTCACCACTTTACATTGTAGTAAAGTGTCATTTCTACAGTGTTGTCCCATGAAAAGATATAATCAAATATTTACAAAGATGTGAGGAGTGGACTCACTTTTGTGTGATACTGTATATCTGTCCATGTGTCTTTATTTTAGTCCAAATGTTTGTAATTTTTCAAACATTGTAATATTTCAAAAGTAGATGAAATATTCAAATGTGACTGAGACACTGTTTTTTAACAGCTTTGAGCCCAAACAGTAGTAAATCCATTACAGTGAGCAGTGAATATCTCTGTGTAAGTTTATTTATAATGTCAAATCACAACAGATGTTATTGTAATTTTCATATAGAGCAGATCTAAACCATCCTCTCTGTAATATTATTTACAGAGACCCAAAAATACCTAGTATACAAGTACCAAGTTTTACATTTACTAATTTGGCAGACGCCTTTATCCAAAGCGACTAACATTTGAGGAACAACATACAAGGATCAATAAAGTATCAATATAGCAAGAGATCTACAAGTGACAATACCACTTGTAGATCTCTTGCTGTTTTGATACTATTAAGAGCGGCAATAAATACTAGTAAGAGTTAATAGCACGTACGGCATCAATGGGGCAAATACCTAGAGAAATCATGGTGTCACAGATGAGAACAGGGACTGAGATCGCTTTGTGTGTAGGGGTGACAGAGCCAGACACCATTCATTGGAGGAGTGCAGTGGCCCAGAAGGAATGTAAACTTGTATTATGGAGTTTAGGTAGATGGTGCAGACCCAGTAGTCACTCTGTATGCAGCATTAGTGACTTAAATTTGATAGAAAAAGTTTTGAGACTTTTTAACACAATAATCCAATGCATTAACATGAGAGTTGAAAGGAAGCTGGCTACGCTACACAGCCGCTCCACTTCTGGTCTGAACAGGACTGAAGTCCCTGCTGGTCTTTATACTGGAT
>NC_060167.1:2600230-2604091 GCF_021292245.1 Micropterus dolomieu | reverse complement strand
TGGACAGAAAGACAGAGAGAGAGAGAGAACAGGCAGTGATCATGTGTGATCAATTTGGACATTTTCACATAGGGGTGTACTCACTTTTGTTGCCAGCGGTGTAGACATTAATGGCTGTGTAATGTGTTATTTTGAAGGAAAAGCAAAGTGATACCGTTATACAAGCTGTACACTCACCACTTTACATTGTAGTAAAGTGTCATTTCTACAGTGTCCCATGAAAAGATATAATCAAATATTTACAAGATGTGAGGAGTGGACTCACTTTAGTGTGATACTGTATATCTGTCCATGTGTCTTTATTTTAGTCCAAATGTTTGTAATTTTTCAAACATTGTAATATTTCAAAAGTAGATGAAATATTCAAATGTGACTGAGACACTGTTTTTTAACAGCTTTGAGCCCAAACAGTAGTAAATCCATTACAGTGAGCAGTGAATATCTCTGTGTAAGTTTATTTATAATGTCAAATCACAACAGATGTTATTGTAATTTTCATATAGAGCAGATCTAAACCATCCTCTCTGTAATATTATTTACAGAGACCCAAAAATACCTAGTATACAAGTACCAAGTTTTACATTTACTAATTTGGCAGACGCCTTTATCCAAAGCGACTAACATTTGAGGAACAACATACAAGGATCAATAAAGTATCAATATAGCAAGAGATCTACAAGTGACAATACCACTTGTAGATCTCTTGCTGTATTGATACTATTAAGAGCGGCAATAAATACTAGTAAGAGTTAATAGCACGTACGGCATCAATGGGGCAAATACCTAGAGAAATCATGGTGTCACAGATGAGAACAGGGACTGAGATTGCTTTGTGTGTAGGGGTGACAGAGCCAGACACCATTCATTGGAGGAGTGCAGTGGCCCAGAAGGAATGTAAACTTGTATTATGGAGTTTAGGTAGATGGTGCAGACCCAGTAGTCACTCTGTATGCAGCATTAGTGACTTAAATTTGATAGAAAAAGTTTTGAGACTTTTTAACACAATAATCCAATACATTAACATGAGAGCTGAAAGGAAGCTGGCTACGCTACACAGCCGCTCCACTTCTGGTCTGAACAGGACTGAAGTCCCTGCTGGTCTTTATACTGGATGTGCTGCATCACTGACTGACTGAAGGGAGTCTCTGTAAACTCTGATTTATGACTTCTGCTGTCTCTCTTCTTCTCTCAACAGTCTGTGGCCTCTGTCAGAGAGTGAGGGATGAGGAAGGTGGAGGTGTTGAGAGAGGACCAGCTGTGTCCTGATGATCCAGAGAGGTTGAAGCAGCAGCATCAGCTTGTGTGTGGAGAGGCTCTGACTGGGCCATGTTACTGGGAGGTAGAGTGGAGAGGAGAGCTTCATCCAGCAGTGACTGACAGAGGAATCCCAACAGTGCTGCAGTCTGAACTGCTCTGAGATCAGCTCCACTGTCACACACAAAGTCAAGTCCACCATCATCCCTGTGTGTTCCTCTGGATGTGACAGATTATCATCAGTGGATCTGGACTGCTCTGCTGCTGCTCTGTCCTTTTTCCTGTCTGAGCTTTACAGATTTTATGTTAATTCACAATAAGAAGCAATTTATGTCACATCTGTAGCTCAGACGAGTCTTAGAATAAACAGTGGTGACATGTGGAAAGATTTAGGGATAGTGTTGTGTATTATTTACTATCTTATTGTTTTAACTTACAGGATGATGTTACTATATATTCTATTTTAAACTACTCTATTGGCCACTCTTTCTTTGGTGTGTTTTAAGGTTTAAGCCGTTCTCTCTGTGTGGTGATTTTCTTCTCTGTACAGTGACAATGATTCTCCTTGTGAGCTTCTTATGGAAAGATTTAGAGATGGGCAGAATGAGGAAGGCTGGAAGTGCTGTAGAGAGATTTAAGGTCAGCCAAAGCGAATGTCTCAAAAAGAGAAAGATTAAACTGCATTATGCAATAATGCAATGCTTTTGTAAAGGATCGCAGAGGATTGTCCAGCAACATTGGAATATTTTGAAATCTGATCCCAATCCTAAATCAGTCTTTAATAAGCCAAACATTCATGATCTCAAAGTCAGAGCTGACCTTCCACCAGAAAGACTAGACAGTTGGTTGCAATTCGGAACCTCACCGCTAGATACCACTAAATCCTACACACTTAAACTTTTAACTCTTTTTTGAAAAAGACATACACCACCTCAAGCAAGCGTAAACTTTTTTTTGCAAAATTAAGGACGATTTTTTGAATTTTGCCGTTTTCGTCAACATTTTCTAATGTGATACTTCCTAATGTGCGTTAAAATCAGTTTATGGAAACCCAGCTAGCATACGTTCCAACGATCTGTGCGTTTGAACTCGCTCATACACAACCCATCCACACTGAGATACAAGAGAGGCGTTCTAAAATTTGTATAGTGTAGAATCTAAGGGCTTAAATTCAGTTTGATCTTAAACCTTTTTCTTGTAAGTGGTCGTAGTTGGAATCAACTAAGTATCATTTTCCAAGAATGTTTGACAGACCCTATATTTTTCTTTAACACATATCGTTCTGTCAATTTGAACTGTCTCTCCCAAAACTCTGTATCTGTTGATGAAACCTTCCCTTCAGTTTCTTTTTGTTAGTGCAGTGTTTCAATATAAATTCTGGCCACTTGTGAGGCTGAACTGTTACTAAAAAAACTTTTTTGGTCGAGTAATATATCACTGTTTTCTGTTTTGTTTATGTATTTTTCTGTATAGTAGTTTTTCTATGTTTTTTTTCTGGCTGATTTATGAAATATATTTGACTCAACTTCTAGTTTGTTGGATTTAATATGTGTAATCTATTAAATCTATTGTAATCTGTATAATATTGACAATGAGATAATGTAGATTTTTGGGCGAGTAACATCAATGTTACAGTAGGACAGACTGTATATTAAGTATTATAGTATTATAAAACAGAATAGAACGATATATACTACTACGATAGATGTTAAGATGTTTTTATTGGAAAAATAACTCGTCCTACTTTATTTCTTAAGATGACCTGTCTGATTTTTCTCAGAAGTGTTGTTTTGTGTTTTTACATAAAAGTTTAACAAAAAAAGGAAGCTGTCAGATAAATGTAAAGTTAAATATGTAATATTAGCCTCTGAGATGTAGTAGGACCTGCTCACCTCCAAGACTGAGGTGAGCATGAAAGATTGTGGCCGACCCTCCCACCTCAGACACCAACCGTTTCAGAGGCTGCGGTCCATCAGGACCAGAACCTCAGGCCACAAGAACTGTTTCTTTCATCTGCAGCTGGTCTCATAAACAAGACCTGCAACCCTATTAAATATTTAGCACTCTCTGAACAATCTGCCATATTGCACATATTCTTTATATCTATTCTCTTATATTTTTGTATTATTATTTAGTTTATTGTAATGCATCAAGTCATATAACAAAATAACAATACATTAAAGTTTATTGGTAAACTGACACGTTGTCCTACTTTATTTCTTTAGATGACTTGTCTGATTTTTCTTTGAGCCACTTAAAGAGCTCCTAGTTAATTTAACTGGTCACACTAAACCATCAGCTGAGCCCACAAATGGGCTCAAACCGTCACTGCAAGTGTTGAATTGTGTTTTTTTACATAACATTTTATATTTGTTAAAGCACTATTGAGTCAAGTCAGATCTATGCACCATTGAGTCTTACATTTTTATGCTTTGGACTGCAACTAATGGTCACTGCTGCTGTAGTATCTGTTCTTGAAGTGAACCTGAAATGTCAGCTGTGATTTATCGACCGTGATATTAATCAAATTGATTTTATTTAGCGCCTCTGCCCATCAGAGCAACTCTGGGTTTAGTGTCTTGCACAAGGACACACAGACAGGGGGTT
>NC_060167.1:2598768-2600130 GCF_021292245.1 Micropterus dolomieu | reverse complement strand
ACACAACCCATCCACACTGAGATACAAGAGAGGCGTTCTAAAATTTGTATAGTGTAGAATCTAAGGGCTTAAATTCAGAGTTTGATCTTAAACCTTTTTCTTGTAAGTGGTCGTAGTTGGAATCAACTAAGTATCATTTTCCAAGAATGTTTGACAGACCCTATATTTTTCTTTAACACATATTGTTCTGTCAATTTGAACTGTCTCTCCCAAAAGTCTTACATTTTTATGCTTTGGACTGCAACTAATGGTCACTGCTGCTGTAGTATCTGTTCTTGAAGTGAACCTGAAATGTCAGCTGTGATTTATCGACCGTGATATTAATCGAATTGATTTTATTTAGCGCCTCTGCCCATCAGAGCAACTCTGGGTTTAGTGTCTTGCACAAGGACACACAGACAGGGGGTTGAACCCCCGACTTTGGGATGAATGGACGACCCACTCTACCTCCTGAGCCACAGCCACCCGTCGAGTCTAGTGTCCAATCTGCCATACCAGACTGTTCTAGATGAAGTGAAGATACTTGGAAAAGGTTTTTGTGAGGGGAGAAGACTCTGAGAGGCTCCTGGTCTGAGGGTAAGAGGGTCTCCTGTCACACAGAAAGATCCAGATCCAGCAGAAGATGAAGGAGCTGATTCTGATTCTGTTCCCTGTAACTCTGTAAAAGAAAACACTGCAGGAAAAGATCTTTAGCTGGAAACTAAGGTTTATTTACATGATATAATCAGACATGTTTTGACCAAAACCCTTCTTAATTCAGTCTGTTCAAGCCAAGAGAGACTCTCATAAACAGGTCATGTTAAAAAGCAGATCTGTGTAAACACCACACACTGAGAAATTGATTTCCTGTAAATGGAGAGGAGGAGCAACACTGAGCTGGTGATTCAGTCTCATGAGAACAGGGAGGAACCCAGAAACTGAAAGTGTTTAGTCTGTTCAGACTCCATTTTGAGTCAACAGAGCAGAAGATAGTAAACTGAAGGTTGAGGCAGGGTGAGTGTTTATACAACTTTATATTATTTTACTGTCTCTGAGTCAAGTTTCTCCCTGTGGACTGTAGAGTCAAAGAAACGTTGAACTCAACATTTGGATTCATCTGTGGACACAAAGTCGTAATTTGCTGAATAATACACATTAAAGCTACAGTAACCCAAGAAAACAAGCACAGATCTGAAGAAAAGAAAGGAGTTCAACCTACTCAGAGTTAACTCAGGGTTATCAGGCAAACTCAGGGTTGACAAACTCTGACCGCCTACACTGGAGTGAAACGCTACTACAAAGGTGGATAAGATGTTGGTTAGTTAACCCGGTCTTCACTTAATTGGAGTTGGTGCGCGTTCGCATAAAAGGGGCGTGTTCGGC
>NC_060167.1:2597278-2598668 GCF_021292245.1 Micropterus dolomieu | reverse complement strand
CCGTCACTGCAAGTGTTGAATTGTGTTTTTTTACATAACATTTTATATTTGTTAAAGCACTATTGAGTCAAGTCAGATCTATGCACCATTGAGTCTTACATTTTTATGCTTTGGACTGCAACTAATGGTCACTGCTGCTGTAGTATCTGTTCTTGAAGTGAACCTGAAATGTCAGCTGTGATTTATCGACCGTGATATTAATCAAATTGATTTTATTTAGCACCTCTGCCCATCAGAGCAACTCTGGGTTTAGTGTCTTGCACAAGGACACACAGACAGGGGGTTGAACCCCCGACTTTGGGATGAATGGACGACCCACTCTACCTCCTGAGCCACAGCCACCCGTCGAGTCTAGTGTCCAATCTGCCATACCAGACTGTTCTAGATGAAGTGAAGATACTTGGAAAAGGTTTTTGTGAGGGGAGAAGACTCTGAGAGGCTCCTGGTCTGAGGGTAAGAGGGTCTCCTGTCACACAGAAAGATCCAGATCCAGCAGAAGATGAAGGAGCTGATTCTGTGTTTCTGTTCCCTGTAACTCTGTAAAAGAAAACACTGCAGGAAAAGATCTTTAGCTGGAAACTAAGGTTTATTTACATGATATAATCAGACATGTTTTGACCAAAACCCTTCTTAATTCAGTCTGTTCAAGCCAAGAGAGACTCTCATAAACAGGTCATGTTAAAAAGCAGATCTGTGTAAACACCACACACTGAGAAATTGATTTCCTGTAAATGGAGAGGAGGAGCAACACTGAGCTGGTGATTCAGTCTCATGAGAACAGGGAGGAACCCAGAAACTGAAAGTGTTTAGTCTGTTCAGACTCCATTTTGAGTCAACAGAGCAGAAGATAGTAAACTGAAGGTTGAGGCAGGGTGAGTGTTTATACAACTTTATATTATTTTACTGTCTCTGAGTCAAGTTTCTCCCTGTGGACTGTAGAGTCAAAGAAGTTCAACCTACTCAGAGTTAACTCAGGGTTATCAGGCAAACTCATGGTTGACAAACTCTGACCGCCTACACTGGAGTGAAACGCTACTACAAAGGTGGATAAGATGTTGGTTAGTTAACCCGGTCTTAACTTAATTGGAGTTGGTGCGCGTTCGCATAAAAGGGGCGTGTTCGGCCGTGCAGGCAGAGTTTTTTCGCAATGGCGCATGCCCAGTATTTTCCAGAGGAATGCACATTGGTAGTGTCAGGAAATTATGAATGCAAAGACAAGTTAACGGCTAAATCTAATATCATGGCGGCCGACAAAGCCAGGGAGGCTTGTTGGCATCTCATGGAGTAAATTTGTAGCCTAATTATCTTCAGTGTTCTTATAGTTCAAATCTCTGTGCATTTTATGGGCTCTTCTTTTAGGCCTATGTGTAATATGATTAAGATGTGAAGG
>NC_060167.1:2590786-2597258 GCF_021292245.1 Micropterus dolomieu | reverse complement strand
ACACAGAAAGATCCAGATCCAGCAGAAGATGAAGGAGCTGATTCTGTGTTTCTGTTCCCTGTAACTCTGTAAAAGAAAACACTGCAGGAAAAGATCTTTAGCTGGAAACTAAGGTTTATTTACATGATATAATCAGACATGTTTTGACCTAAACCCTTCTTAATTCAGTCTGTTCAAGCCAAGAGAGACTCTCATAAACAGGTCATGTTAAAAAGCAGATCTGTGTAAACACCACACACTGAGAAATTGATTTCCTGTAAATGGAGAGGAGGAGCAACACTGAGCTGGTGATTCAGTCTCATGAGAACAGGGAGGAACCCAGAAACTGAAAGTGTTTAGTCTGTTCAGACTCCATTTTGAGTCAACAGAGCAGAAGATAGTAAACTGAAGGTTGAGGCAGGGTGAGTGTTTATACAACTTTATATTATTTTACTGTCTCTGAGTCAAGTTTCTCCCTGTGGACTGTAGAGTCAAAGAAACGTTGAACTCAACATTTTGATTCATCTGTGGACACAAAGTCGTAATTTGCTGAATAATACACATTAAAGCTACAGTAACCCAAGAAAACAAGCACAGATCTGAAGAAAAGAAAGGAGTTCAACCTACTCAGAGTTAACTCAGGGTTATCAGGCAAACTCATGGTTGACAAACTCTGACCGCCTACACTGGAGTGAAACGCTACTACAAAGGTGGATAAGATGTTGGTTAGTTAACCCGGTCTTCACTTAATTGGAGTTGGTGCGCGTTCGCATAAAAGGGGCGTGTTCGGCCGTGCAGGCAGAGTTTTTTCGCAATGGCGCATGCCCAGTATTTTCCAGAGGAATGCACATTGGTAGTGTCAGGAAATTATGAATGCAAAGACAAGTTAACGGCTAAATCTAATATCATGGCGGCCGACAAAGCCAGGGAGGCTTGTTGGCATCTCATGGAGTAAATTTGTAGCCTAATTATCTTCAGTGTTCTTATAGTTCAAATCTCTGTGCATTTTATGGGCTCTTCTTTTAGGCCTATGTGTAATATGATTAAGATGTGAAGGTACAACTGCATATAAAACTGCATATATCCATTGTAATAGGGAAAAAAAGGAGCCAGCAGCGGGGGAGTGATAACCTATAAACCCGAGAGAAAGTTTAATTTCCAAGATTAATCTACAAGTAAAAAATTTGAATATTCTCTGACATTATAGTCACACATTGATGAGAGAAGCTTCACTTTGCAAGGCTGCAACATCACACACACGTCTGCAGTGTATGCAGTGGAAAATTTGGCTATGTTAGACTGCAATCGGGTTTTGCAGTGAGGAAATACTCTTAAATTTAGCCCACAGTCACTATCATGCACCTTAGAGACTTTGCCGTGGATTGGATGTATTCAGAAGAAAAAAACAGAGTGATCGATTTCTTATGACATTAATTTCAGGGAATTCACACTTTAATCTAGGATTTTTTTTCTCAGTTATTAACCCCGACCCTGGCTCCCTATTTTTTGGACATGTAAAATAAAAATCTAAATATGTGAAAACACTTAGGAGAATTCAGTTACAGACTACAGGTGGGCTACATCTAAGAAACTATCCCGTTAATTAATTAAGAATCCTCTCTAAAATCCCAGAGGCTGAACTCCTGAAGTTACCTGCCAGTTACCTCGCTTCCTAGCACAGGCCACTGGTGGAGAGCTGACTGGTTGGGTGGACTGTGTGTGTTGTGGCTGTTGAAAAACTTGTTTCTCTTGTTGCTCTTTGTTCTGAGCTCAGTCTGTTGGCGTGCTGTTTTACATCTCAGATTGACTAAAATCCAGATGATGAGTGTTTGTGTGGAGGAAGAGGAGGACAGAGCAGAGTCTGCAGGATCCAGCTGTTTGTCTATGAAGAGTGACCGGTCCAAACAGGAACCTCCATCCTTCAGTAATGGACCGGGACCCTCAGACACAAAGTAAGAGCACTGATGCCGACTCATTGATACGACTCATTTCCACTCACCTCTGCTAACGGCATGTTATGTTTAGTATCCCTGTTGGTTTTGTATTTGGATAACATAAAATTCTACTTGTAAGTGTTAATTAAAATTAAAACGTTTTGTGATACAAACAGAAATCATTTGTTGTATCTCTCTTGTATTGTAATATCTGTGACTGCTGTCTGTCACCTGGAAAAACTAAACTACTTTTATTCAATGTTACTACCTGTTACATCTGTGTGTGTTTGTATATAGGTAGGTGATGGTTAAGTGGATAAGACACATGCCTTTGGTGTGAGAGACCCGGGTTCTCAATGTGTCCCTGAGCAAGACACTTAACCCCTAGTTGCTCCAGAGGCGTGCGACCACTGACGTATATAGCAAGTTGCTTTGGATAAAAGCTTCAGCAAACTGAATAAATGTCTATTTTACTACTGTTTACAAGCTGTTTAATCACAGTATATATACATATTAATGTATGTGCATTACCTGTCTACACCCTGTTCTTCCCTGCCCATCAACAGTTCTCATTATGCATAAAATGCTTAATACTAAATAAAAAGTTTTTGTGAGACAGACAAAAATAACTAATTTGTTGTCTATCTTCCTCTTAGTATCTGTGACAGCTGTCAGTCACCTTGACATGTCTATAAGCTTTTAAACCTCGAATTATCAACAGCAGCAGTAGTTTGCGTATTTAGAGCTTCCTAAATGATTTTGTCATCAGGGAATTTATCAAGGATTCAAGTGATCTAAATGAAAACCTCTCAAAAACATGTCAGGTTCTCCAGTCAGTGCGGTTGACCAGTGACACTGGCTCAGATCTGGAGTTCTGGTGGTCCCTGGTTGCTGCACAGTGACTGTCCACTGCTCCCTTGTGGGATGGGTTAAATGCAGAGAATACATTTTGCTACATGTATGTGACAATAAAGTACCTTATACCTCTTGGTGTTTGCAGAGTTCAGTACAGACAAAGAGCAGAGTCTGCAGTATCCAGCTGTCTGTCTATGAAGAGTCACCGGTCCAAAACTGAACCTCCTGACTTCAGTAATGAACCTGGACCCTCAGACACAAAGTAAGAAACTGTTTTTCCTGTAAACTGACCTGATGGAAGATGATGCATTGAGAATGAAGACAAAATTATTTATATTCCTGATGCAGAATTATAATTACAGGTGTTGTTTCAAACTAAGACTTACTAAGGTTTTAGTATGGGTTTTATAGCCCCAAACTACTGATGGTGTTTCTGTAGCAAAACAGATGTCGAAGTTACCATCAAGATTTGCGACTGTTCAAAAATCCAATAGAATCTTCTTCAAATGTGTGTTTCATTTTTAAATATATGTCCTAAATATTGTGTTGCTTTGGGCAGCTCAAATCAGCTTTTATGACCTCCCAGATGCAAGTTGGATCAGTTTATATCATAATTGTGCAACATGTGTCGAAAAGGCATTTATAGAAAAGCATTGCTCGCCTTGATTCTGTGTGCTGACAGTTTCAATTTGCTATTTAATGAAGTACTTATGAGAAATCTAGTAAAGAGAGTGTGCGCTCAAAGGTCCACTTACAAATTCAAATTAGCTTTATTGGCATGAATGTATAGCAACAATATTGCCAAAGCTACATATAAATTACTAAGGAATCAGAGCTTGCAGTTGAAAGCTTTGGATCATTAGTAAGTGGACCTTTTGAGCTCAGATTCCCTCTAACATGTATCGTTCCTGAAAGTCAAGACCAGACCTCTGTGGGCAGCACTTATGTTATGCTTATGTTATGTTATCTGCAGACAAAGGGGGGGCAGACATTTTTGTCCAGAATGCCGGTGGACCAAACAGTCAAGGGCTGTCAGACTCGCTGAGCTGAGGTGGACACCCCAGGTTGACTGGCTGCTGGTCTAAAAACGAATTGGAATCTGTGTCTGTCTGAGAGTTTCTAATGATATTACTTTTGACTAATCGCTTCATTATGCTTGAATGCTCGGCCTTTTAAAAGTGTTGAAGACAGAAGCCTCTAAATGCAGAAAATGAACGGCTGTGCCAGCAGCTGGAGTGCAGAGAAGACCAGGAGGCTGCAGGACAGGGACAGAGACCTGAAGATGTTCACAGAGTAGTAGAGGGCAAGTGGTAAGAAGTCAAGTAACTAGCTTTGGCTGTGTGTTAAGGCCCAACTTTGACTCAACATAGCCATCAGATGCTAAGTTTATAAAAAAAAATTCCAAATTTCTTTAGATAGTATTTTCAACATTACTTTGAAGGAAAGATTATGTTATGATTGCAGTGAATAGATGATACAGTCCTGGTGTGGCAGCAATATCAAACTGCAGGGCTGCTTTTAGTCTGTACCTGAACAGTGGAAACTGACAGAAAACAAAGGGAATGATAAAATCCTTTTCTTTACAGACTAAATGCTGGATTCAAATGGAAAATTGACAACCTTTTTGCTGTTCTGTGACCATCTGAGCTTCTAGACTGAGTTCTGTTAACAACAATTAACAAATGTCTTCACAGAGAGCGAAAGAGGAGTCGTGTTTCTGTGGAGGAGCAGCCGTCCTGCTGTGCTTTGTGTCAGGACGTCCTGAAGGATCCTGTCTCTGCCAGCTGTGGACACTGGTTCTGCAGACAGTGCATCACCTCATACTGGGACCAGTCTGCTTCATCAGGACACTCCTCCTGTCCCCAGTGTGGAAAAAGATTCAGATCCAGAACTGGACTGCAGACAGCCAGTCAGAGCAGCTCTGTACAAAGTAAGATTGAACATCTGTCTGCTACTTTTTAAAGTCCAACTGAAATTTATTAATTCAATTTTTTTTGACCCGCAAACATATCTGCTCTGTATCACTTGTCCTGTGTTGTCCTTTGAGAAAAATCTCAATCAATAGAAATTAATGTGTTTAATATTTTTTATGATAGCACATTTATCTTTTTAATAACCAACTATCTCCTTCTCTAACTAACAAACACATGCCTCGTCCTGCAGATTGACTTGTTGTACAAGCGTCCAAACAAACATCCTCTAAGGAAAAGCTCACTGCTAACATCAGTTTACTTCCTAAGTCTGAGCGCATTAAACAGGTTAAAAACTCAACTGGTTATCAGCTCTGATCAGTCTAGGGGTCAGGTGTATTCAACTTATATTGCAAGAGGTACAGAAAGTCAACTTTCCTCGCCTGCTGAGGTCAGAACAAATCGACAGGCCTACCTACAAATACGGCTCATGCTTTTTGCCAAAGTAAAGCATTTTTATTGAACAATAATACCTCAGCTCGTGTTGTGGCTAAAAGGGGATTTGTTAAATTCTTTTGCTTTAAGTTCATGTCTTTCCACCTGGGAGTGTTTCACACATGGCATCCATGCACTCCTTTACCATGTATCCATCTGGAACAAGCTTTTTTTGATGTCCTAAAAATCCACTTTTTTGATGTCATCATCTTCTATCATCTTGTGTACCTGTGTGAGACATTCAAAGATGTTTCATCCCTCATCCAAGAGACTTGCTCAGTTCTGACTGACTGGAAGTGAAACTCAGCTCTTCAACCTCTGTGGGGTCGTTGTCAGGTGATTGAGACCGTTGGTTCTTCAGAGCTCCTGGCTGTTGTAATGACAATCATTATGGTCGTTGGAGCCACCTGAGGCCAAGTTTGAACGACCGTCTTTGGCATGAATGAACGTTTGTTTAGTTTCCTGGGAAGTGAGGAAAGGACAGCATTATAAGTTGGGGATAAGTGGTGTTGCAGACCCCTTCCCCTGTTAAGTGACAGTTTCTCAACCTGGGTGTAGATGGCTTCCTTGACACCTCTTTCAAACCATCCATCCTCTCTGTCTAAAATGTTCACCTGGTAATCCTCAAACGCGTGTCCTTTAACCTTCAGATGTAACTACTCTGCTGAGTGTTGACCTGAGGAGTTGGCCTTGTGTTGAGGCATACGTTTGTGTAGTGGTTGTTTAGTTTTCCCCGTAGTATTTGTGTTCTTCCTGGATCTTGTGGCTGTTTTTCACGAAGGTTCATAAAGGCAGGCTGTAAGTTCCCCCCCTTCAGGTGATTCTGTTCCTTTTCTTGGGCTTGGGCACTTGTTGGTATGTTCCCTAGCTCGGTGGTGCAGTGTTCTCATGACCCCTAGCTTATGCTCCAGTGGGTAGTGGGTATTAAAAAGTATCTGTCTGTGTGTTTGGGTTTCCTGTATCCTCCAATGTGCAGGCTGATGTGATGTGTTCTATGAAGGCACTTCCTCAGCAATGCTTCTGTCTGTAAAATCCTCCGTTGTACTAGCAATAGGTGGTGTTTAGGCAGAGGTCCAGTAGTTTGCATATCTAGTCAGGGCTGAGGTTAGTTCTGTTGTTCAGGGTGTCTTTTAGCAGTTGTGTCCTTAACTTCACTACCTCTCCTAACGAAACCCTCTCTTTCTTTGTTTTGTCTCTCACACTGTTCTCTTCTTTAGTGAGAGGTGGTCTGCAGGAGGTTTTAGATGAACATAAGATCAGTCTGAGGAGGAGATGTGAACGTGTGACTGAAGGAAGTGA
>NC_060167.1:2584292-2590686 GCF_021292245.1 Micropterus dolomieu | reverse complement strand
GATGTCACACAGAAGTCATCAGTCAACCTGCTGCTGACAAACCTCATCAAGGGGAATCTGCTTCCCTCGGCTCTCGTCTGGATAACTTCCCGACCTGCAGCAGCCAATCAGATCCCTCCTTCATGTGTTGACAGGGCAACAGAAGTACGAGGCTTCACTGACGCCCAGAAGGAGGAGTACTTCAGGAGGAGAGTCAGTGATGAAGAGCTGTCCAGCAGAATCATCTCACACATCAAGACCTCCAGGAGCCTCCACATCATGTGTCAGATCCCAGTCTTCTGCTGGATCACTGCTACAGTTCTGGAGCACATGTTGACTACAGAGCAGAGAGGAGAGCTGCCCAAGACCCTGACTGACCTGTACTCACACTTCCTGCTGGTTCAGATAAAGAGGAAGAAGCAGAAGTACGATGAGGGACATGAGACGAGTCCACAGGAGCTGACGGAGGCTGACGGGAAGGTTCTTCTGAAGCTGGGGAGGCTGGCATTTGAACATCTGGAGAAAGGAAACATCATGTTCTACCAAGAAGACCTGGAGCAGTGTGGTCTTGATGTCACAGAGGCCTCGGTGTACTCAGGAGTTTGTACAGAGATCTTCAAAAGAGAGAGTGTGATCTTCCAGAAAACAGTCTACTGCTTTGTTCATCTGAGCGTTCAGGAGTTTCTGGCTGCAGTCTACATGTTCCACTGTCACACCAACAGGAAGATGGAGGTACTGGAAGCTTTCCTGGGGAAATACTACAGTGACTTGCCCCTGGATGAATTTCTGAGTGGAGGCATGGATAAATCCCTGAGGAGTAAAAATGGCCACCTGGACCTGTTTGTTCGCTTCCTTCATGGCCTCTCTCTGGAGTCCAACCAGAGACTCTTAGGAGGCCTGCTGGGTCAGACAGACAACAGTACAGAAAGCATCCAGAGAGCCATCAACAACCTGAAGGAGAAGAGGACCAGTGCCTCTCCTGACAGAAGCATCAACATCTTCCACTGTCTGACGGAGATGAACGACCACTCAGTACATCAGGAGATACAAGAGTTCCTGAAGTCAGAGAACAGATTAGGGAAGAAACTCTCTGTGATCCACTGCTCAGCTCTGGCCTACATGCTGCAGATGTCAGAAGAGGTTCTGGATGAATTTGTCTTGAAGAACTACAGCACAACAGAGGAGGGACGACGGAGACTGATCCCAGCAGTGAGGAACTGCAGAAAGGCTCGGTAAGTCCTAATTATTAACATTATAATGCAACATAAAGCAGCCATCACTCCTGTTTAACAGTTCAGAACCACCTAGAAATCTTTTTAAAGAGAGTGTGTTGACAGAGAGTCTATTGACAGTTTCACAAAAGAGGTTACACTTACCGGCCCAGGCACTCTGGCCCCGCAGTACTGCTGACTGCAAGCTCATTTCGCACAAAACAATGTATATTGGCATGCCCTTCCAGTTCAGTATGACTGTAGCCGATTCGTGTGGCACACCTACTTAACTCTCAGCTAAGAGCTCATGCTAACAAATTTTCCCAGCTGTGTAGGAGGAACAGCCAAACTCAGCAAACAAGGTGAGGACAGTTTACTGTTAACCTTGGTATACAACATGGCAAGACACATGATACACTGCTCGAAAAATAAGGGAACACTTAAAGCAACATTATGTAAGATGTGTTTTTTTGTGCAATTTGGCGCCCCTACCGTTTCAGAGTGCAACACTCCACTGTCAGTTTTACACGTGCATTTGCTATAATTACAATACGATCCAAAACTATCACATTGCCAACATCAAGCAAGTGCGACAACACAAGACACAGCAATATTACCGACTAGTCCAACAGAAAGAAGTCCAGCTTGATGTCTGGATCTTGTCAACATCCAGCAGCCTCTTGTTTGATATTCCACTCTCTCTTCTCATCCTAGCTTCCTCCGGCAACATCCTCTTTTGTGTATTTGCCTCTGCCGTCAGGTAACGTTACGTCCCTAGAGGCTGCTGAGTCTGGTTATGCTGCCTGCTCACCCGGCTCCTGCTCATCCACCTGCAGCAGCACAATGTTTCTTGAATCTTGGGTTGCGAGCTAGCCAACAAAGCTAGACAGCAATCGATGCAGCAGCACTTACAGTAAAGTTAACGCCCAAGTGTGATATTTGCTAGTGTCACTACGGGTAGCATGAGGTGGTAACTGCAGCCTATTCATGTTGCAAATCCATTAGCATTCACCAGAGAACACAAGAATAGCTAGGTCCACTATTTGCACCCCTTTCTCTTCACAGATAAGCGCAGGTTCACACTGAGCATGTGACAGATGAGTCTTAAGATGCCGTGGTGAATGTTATGCTTCCTGCAACATCATCCAGCATGACGGGTTTGGCTGTGGGTCAGTGAGGGTCCGTGGAAGCATATCCTTGGAGGGTCACATAGACCTACACGTCCTAGCCAATGGTACCTTGACTGCTGCTAGATACCAGGATTCAATCCTCAGAGCCATTGTCAGACCTTACGCTGATGCTGTGAGCCCTGGTTTCCTCCTGGTGCAGTACAATGCCCTCACGTTTCCCAGACCTGAATCCAATTTAGAACCTCTGGGACATTATATATTGGTGCATCTGATGCCAAGTAATGCCACAAACTGTCCAGGAGCTCACTGATGCCCTGATCCAGGTCTGTAAGGAGAGCCACTAGGACAACATCTGCTCTCTCATCGGGTGCATGCCCAGATGTTGTCGGGAGTGTATGCAGGCACGTGGGGGCCAAACACACAACTGAGTCACATTATGAGTTGCTGTGATGAAAGCCATAAAAGTTGGATCAGCCTGTGATTTCATTTTTTTACTGTGATTGTTGGTGTGATTTTGAATTCCACTGATTGTTTTTTTTCTCAACAAACTATAAACTGTGCAGTTAAGATTCTGACCTTTAAAACTATTATGTTCATGGAGGTCTGATGTGTGATTTAAGTGTTCCCTTAATTTTTTTGAGTAGTGTACAAATACAGCAAAATAACTTGATTATCTTGAAGGATTTGACACAGTATTTGTCTGCATTACATTTCAAGTTTATTCTTATAATATAGAATATATAGACCCATCTAATGTAAGAGTCGTGTTACAGTGATGCATCTTTACCAAATAAATAATCTGACATTTTATTTAGTTCTAGTTACTCACTGAATTAACGTTTTTTACTACAGACGATCTGAGCTGCTGCCTAATATTTGTCATTTTAACCGGTGAAAGTACCAGAAAGTGAATAAGCTGAAAAAGACTTTTCTCTAAATACTGATTATATCTGTGCCATGAAAGCTCCGAGATAAGGTTATTCAACAAACCTGCATGAACAATGAAAGCAGTGTTGGAAAGGAATGATATACAGTAAGACATAACAGTGTGACATGTGCACTACTTATTTGTGCAGCTGACTTTAGTGTTAACAAAGAATATAATTTATAGTGTAGCCTACACACGGGGAAAAACTGAACAATGTTTTAACAAAAAGAAATTTATTTCTGCCTTCTTGAAAATTCGAGGAAATGTCAACCATTAAGAATTTGTCATAGACAGCGTTTCATAAGTTTTTCTTAACAACTGCACTGCTTTGTAATGGAGTCTGGGTACTATCTCTCGGGGTCACAACGTGTATATATTGATTACTATTTATTATATTTGTAAAATCTGACATTTACTGTCAATCAAAATTTGCGTAAATGGTGAAATCAGATGACGCTAACAGTGTTTTCACCAACATCTGCTGCTTTCTTGGCACATAAGATTCAACATGGTGCCCCTGCTTCCTTCTTGTGTGGTAATTACAGCTAATATAACAATAGACTTTTTATGTAAATCTAACAAAATTGGTTAGTCTACAGTATCTCAACAGAATAGGTTACAGTGCATTTTAAGGACTAAACTTTCTTGAGTCTTAAACTCAACAGCCAAAATATCTAATGTGGCATCTCTGTGGCATGTTGATTATATTTTTACAGACATTCACATATCTGTAATCACAAATCAATTGGGCCACATACAAATGATCTTATTTTTAATATGGAATCTTGGTTTGGGGTGAAGATACATTGAAGTACTCCAGCCCCTCAGCACCCACAGACATTCTGCTGTTTCCAGGCTGACCTTTTGAAGTTTGCCTAAAATGATGCAGAAGACATCAAGAATATTTCCATTTCATAGAATAGCTCTATCACACTGTAGAGCTTGCTGTCATTCAAAGAGAGCAGCACGCAGCTGCATTAGCAGGCAGAGTACAATAAAGACAGTAAAGTTCAGTAATGGTTCGGATTTTGCGTTATTTTAGCCGATACTGATCAATTAAAATATGTCCGGATCAGCCTTCTTGGGACATCCCTAGTTATTGCTCCATGTTAAACAATGAAATAAAATGAACTGAACCTTGGGGGAGGGGTAAATTATGACACATGATTACATGATTCATTTTGAAAGATATAGTATCTGAAATTGTTTTTTTAAATGTTATATGTCATCACAGACTTTCTGGCTGTCAACTCTCAGAGACTCAATATGAGGTTGTAGCCTCAGCTCTGAAGTCCAAACCCTCCCATCTGACAGAGCTGCAGCTGGACTCCAACAAACTACAGGATTCAGGAGTGAAACTGCTGTCTGCTGGACTGGATAGTCCACACTGTAGACTGGAGACGCTGAGGTTGTTTCACTGACTCTGTATGGTCTTGTATATCTTACATCTAATTATACATGAGTGTTTAATCAAAATGGACACTTTTGGGAATGCCTGCTTACTTTCAGAAATTGGTAGATAGGTACTATATAGTATGCCTTTCACTTTTTCAATGCACATTTGATCCAGTTATAAAGTAGAGAAAGAAGAGGATGAAGCAGAGCTCAGTCAGCTGTGTGTTGATAATGCTTAGAACTGTTTGAAATGAGAGTATATTTTTTTTTATCTCTATTGTCCAGTTATAGATGTAACCTGATCCCTAAAACCAAAAAAGCATCTGTACCTCTACTGACTTGTTAAAAGTCCTCACCAGGAATTACAAACATGAAACAATAGTGTGGACATGAACAGGTGTTTGAATGTTGTGGTGATTTGAATTATGTCTGAAGAAGGCTGACATCATGATCCACAATAATAGAATAATAAATACACTCTACTCATTTTAGAAAAAAACATTCATTACACAGATTACCACATTACCACAAATTTGCATTCTAAATTAATAAATCTGCATGATATATTCATTATTCAGTTTGAGGGGCTGCAGGTTGTCAGAGATCAGCTGTGCTTCTCTGGCCTCTGCTCTGAAGTCCAACCCCTCCCATCTGAGAGAGCTGGAGCTGAGTGACAACAAGCTGCAGGATTCAGGAGTGAAGCTGCTGTCTGGTTTTCTGGAGAGTCCACAGTGTAGACTGGAGAGACTGAGGTCAGACACCATTTTTCCTTCTGTGCTGAGATTAATATGATGTGAAAGTTGATACACATTGTCTGTTTTCTTCTTTAATAGTTTAGTCCATTGACTGTGGCAGAGCAATGTTGAGCTCCACATTTAAAACCTTAACATAAGAAAATCCTAAACTGGATAATTAAAAAAAACAGTTTTTAAAATGTCCTTTATGTTTGACTAAAGCCATACTGCGTGTGATATTAAAAACAAACACATCATGCTTCTTAAATGGCATCACCATTACATGGAATGAAAATGAAAATGTAGGTTTAATTGAATTATTTGTTGACTTTTCCCCAAAGTTCCTCCTGACATATTTGACATCTTTGGGATCTTGAGTGGAATCTTAAATCAGTTTCTAAGGGTTTTTCTTTGTGTTTGTGTTCAGGTGTTTGGAGTTTCCATTTTATAAACTTCTACATCCTAAACCTTCTTCAGCTCTGAACAGATCTAAAGTTGCATCATTTATTCTTTATTCAGATTGAGGGGCTGCAGTTTGTCAGAGATCAGCTGTTCTTCTTTGGCCTCAGCTCTGAAGTCCAACCCCTCCCATCTGAGAGAGCTGGATCTGACTGGAAACAACTTGCAGAACTCAGGAGTGATGCTGCTGTCTGCTGGACTGGAGAGTTTACACTGTAGACTGGAGATTTTGAGGTCAGACACCATTTATTCTTCTGTGCTGAGATTAATATGATGTGAAACATGTGGTGACACTTAACCGCAGATGTGAGGCTGACATTATACTGATCCACACTGAGTATCTTAATGCTAAAGTCTAAACAGTTTTCAAAATATCCTTTATGTTTGACTAAAGCCATACTGAGTGAGATATTCAAACCAAACACACCATGCGTCTTAAATGGCATCACCATCACATGTAATGAAAATGTTTTAGATTTCATGTGAATTATTTGACTTTTCCCCAAAGTTCATCCTGACATATTTGGCATCTTTGGAAACTTTGGGTCTTGAGTGGAA
>NC_060167.1:2579112-2584192 GCF_021292245.1 Micropterus dolomieu | reverse complement strand
GACTGTGGCAGAGCAATGTTGAGCTCCACATTTAAAACCTTAACATAAGAAAATCCTAAACTGGATAATTAAAAAAAACAGTTTTTAAAATGTCCTTTATGTTTGACTAAAGCCATACTGCGTGTGATATTAAAAACAAACACATCATGCTTCTTAAATGGCATCACCATTACATGGAATGAAAATGAAAATGTAGGTTTAATTGAATTATTTGTTGACTTTTCCCCAAAGTTCCTCCTGACATATTTGACATCTTTGGGATCTTGAGTGGAATCTTAAATCAGTTTCTAAGGGTTTTTCTTTGTGTTTGTGTTCAGGTGTTTGGAGTTTCCATTTTATAAACTTCTACATCCTAAACCTTCTTCAGCTCTGAACAGATCTAAAGTTGCATCATTTATTCTTTATTCAGATTGAGGGGCTGCAGTTTGTCAGAGATCAGCTGTTCTTCTTTGGCCTCAGCTCTGAAGTCCAACCCCTCCCATCTGAGAGAGCTGGATCTGACTGGAAACAACTTGCAGAACTCAGGAGTGATGCTGCTGTCTGCTGGACTGGAGAGTTTACACTGTAGACTGGAGATTTTGAGGTCAGACACCATTTATTCTTCTGTGCTGAGATTAATATGATGTGAAACATGTGGTGACACTTAACCGCAGATGTGAGGCTGACATTATACTGATCCACACTGAGTATCTTAATGCTAAAGTCTAAACAGTTTTCAAAATATCCTTTATGTTTGACTAAAGCCATACTGAGTGAGATATTCAAACCAAACACACCATGCGTCTTAAATGGCATCACCATCACATGTAATGAAAATGTTTTAGATTTCATGTGAATTATTTGACTTTTCCCCAAAGTTCATCCTGACATATTTGGCATCTTTGGAAACTTTGGGTCTTGAGTGGAAAATTGTCTTCTAAAGTTACATCATTTATTCTTTATTTAGATTGAGTCTCTGCAGTTTGTCAGATATCAGCAGTGCTTCTGTAGCCTCTGCTCTGAAGTCCAACCCCTCCCATCTGAGAGAGCTGGACCTGAGTAACAACAAGCTGCATTATCCAGAAGTGAAGCTGCTGTGTAAATTTCTGAAGAGTCCCCATTGTAGACTGGAGACTCTGAGGTAAGACACAGTTTATGCGGAGAATAATATGATGTGAAAGTTGTGGTGACACTAAACTGCAGATTGTGATGCTGATGATAACCATTCCTGTTCGGTCACAGTCCGTAGTCGAGAAGCACAGGGGAGACTTTGTTTTTCTCCAGGGCCAAATTCAACACTAACTTCAACGCTAACTCCCGTCACTTTTCCTTCATCAGCTGGAAATCAACACATGGAAACTCCGCTTCAGTATTGAGAAACTGTAGTCTTTATTCACCAGTCACTAACTTACACTGTACATTTACTGCTAAACTGAGGACTTATGGCTAACCCATTTCTCTCTGCTCTGCTGACATTCACCATCGCAACTTATTCACACACACCTCCTAGCTCTCTCTCTTCCTCTACGACACACTACACTCACACATTCCTTGCTGACCAGTTCTCCAGAGTTACGCTACTCTTATAATAATACCTCCACTCTGAGTGGCAGTTATAATAGAAATACATTCCAGCACAATAATATACATCAGCATGCATACCTACAGTCTTCTTTTGCATTCAGTCCATTTGAGAGGATACAGTAAATAAGCAGATTTCTATTCCATTGCAAGTGGGACTCCTGAAACCGTGTAGCTTCTCAGTGCAAATGCAAACATGTAGCAGTCCATTTAATTAGTGTGCATATGTTACTGTAGAGGAATGCAAACCCTGAAATGGTATTAATAACATGGCTCAGCCTTTGAGAACAATGGCTTTGATGATGTTGCTCCTCCATACCAACCCCATTACCCTTGGGGCCCCCAGAAGAAGCAGTCTAGGTGAGGAGAGGTGTAGGGTGAAGCAATAGCTGCAGGAATGTCCACTGCTGGATCCAATGAGGTGCAGCTAGAGGCGTCCTCAGCCTTGGCGTTGGAGAAAAGCTGGGACAGACCCAGAACAAGGTCCGCAGGATCTAATCCAAGGCTGGGGATGACACCTCCTGTGGTGTCCAACTCTGAGCCTGCTCCACAGCCCAGGCGTTGTCCAGTGGGTCGCGGTAGCAATAAGGCTTCAGTTGGTCATGATGAACGACTTAACTTTGGTCTTTGGATTGTCCACTTGAAGGAACTTTACGACCTTGGTCTTTACTTTCCGGGTGCCTTTGATGAGGTACCACACGCCATCAACAATCTGGTAATGTATGCAGTAGATCTTGTCATATTGACTACGTTCAGACTGCAGACCAAAGTGACCCAAATCCCATTTTTTTGCTCATATGTGACTCAGATCTGATCTTTTTATAACTGTGTGAACAGGCCAATTCACATGGAATCTGATCTTTTCCAAGTTTGGATTTGGGCCACTTCCATATGTGGTTCAAGTCCGATACAGATCGGATCTTTTGAAATGTGACCTCAATCTAGATAGTTAAGTTGGAATTGATGCGACTTTAACATCACTTTAGAGCAGCTGTTGTCACAGTTCGGCTGTAAACAGTGAACGAAAAAGCTCCTCAAAAAGCCATAATTAAACATGTGGCTCTCTATCATCTGCTCACAAATTCCCTTTCTTACACCTGACCGCATTTCCATCCATCTTCTGAGTTATGTGCATGCTATTTGTCTGAGCGGACTCAGTGGGGGGAGAGAGAGAGAGAGTTGCAGAACAGATGTGTTGTACAGCTCCACAAACCGTAATGAAACGAACAGAAAGTTGTGAACACTGTGAACACATTTGGGAGAAATGAGACCTGTGAGAGGACAATGAAAATAATAATAATGCATTATTTTGCCATGACATCGGGGAACCCAGGAAGCCAGTCCAGATATTGATCAAGATGCATCGATAATCGTTTTATAATCGAATCGCAGCCCTCTGAATCGTAATCGAATTGTGAGGTGCTCAGAGATTCCCACCCCTAGTAGCTAACAGCAGATCAGTGTTGTTTTTTGTTGTGTGTTGCACTTAAATTGGTCCCGCTGTACCAAAGGATGTAAACTCATGTAACACGTGGATAAGGGGCGTTCATCGGTTGTTGTTTATGTTAATTTCAGATTTCTTGTGTTTGATTGGCGTAGATATGTAAGGGGGAGCCGGGAGCCGTCAAGTCGTGCTTGGAGTACCTGGAGCGTTTTTTGCATTTAGCTAGATGGCTACCACCGTAACGTGCATACCTGTCAACCCTACCATTTTCCCTCGGCTACTCCCGTATTTTACCGTTCTCTCCCGGTCACCTTCCATCAAATTATTTCCCCCTAAATCTCCCGTTTATATATACCTGCCGTTTGCTATGTTCCCCTCCGTTAAAGACAGTGGCAGTATGTAGGACAGCTCTGTAACAGTGAAGAGAAGTCAACAGCACGCGCAAATAAAAAAAGGCAGGTTCTGGACGGATGTTTCGGTGCTAAACAGACTATTTTACATGCATTTGCCCGTAAAATCAATATGTGTAAACCAGAAAAAAGAGTTACAATGTGCAAGTAAAAACTACAACTTACAGTCATTTTTGTGCATGAATGGTTTTGATTTTTTGTTAGTACTTAACATAAATAAATTAGAGACCAATTTAGACTGTTTTTCTTGCACAAAGATTTAATAAATGAAAACAACCTACAATTAATATTAGGCCTGTAGTAGTGATACACTTTATATTGAATGTTTAATGAATATAGTGTGGGAGTTGGGGGTGGCTGAAGCAGAACATAAAAAAATATAAATTAATGAGGAGGTTTAAGTTGAGTGATGAATCATGATTAAGACTGAGCAGTGATGAGATTTAAGTTGAATGATTAATAAGGATCATGTAAGTGTATAAAAACAATTTGCTGTTATCTTAGTACATGTACATTAAGTACATTTAATAGAAATAAATTAATTCTGCTTCAAGTTTCAATCTGGTGTCTTCTTTAAGTTTATATACGACAGAATACCTTATTATCTCATTTAAAAGTACTGAAACAAATGTTTACATGAAAAGTCAAGTTATTATTTTGGCCGGTAAAAAATATGTTTGGCCGGTTGATTTTTTCATCATCAGTCCCATTGGCAGGTAGCCCAAAAATATAATTTCCGCCCCTGCTGCTTCCTGTTGGGTTCAGGTGTTTGAAGTTTACATTTCCAATCTCCTACATTCTAAACCTTCTTTAGCTCTGAACAGATTGTTAAACACTGAATGATTTCAAGAAGAAAAACTTAAAAATGACATGATTTATTCTTTATTTAGATTAAGGAGCTGCAGTTTGTCAGAGATCAGCTGTGCTTTTCTGGCCTCAGCTCTGAAGTCCAACCCCTCACATCTGAGAGAGCTGCAGCTGAGCTACAACAAACTGCAGGATTCAGGAGTGAAGCTGCTGTCTGCTGGACTGGGGAGTCCACACTGTAGACTGGAGACTCTGAGGTAAGACAACATTTTACTTTTTACTTTTTACTTTTTCATTTTACTGTGCTGAGATTAATATGATGTGAAAGTTGTGGTGACACAAAACTGCAGACGTGAGGCCGATATTATGCTGATTCACACTGAGTATCTTAATGCTTAATGCTTAAAGTATGTTTTCTTCTTTAGTGGTTTACTCCATTGACTGTGGCAGGGCAATGTTGAGCTACACATTTAAAACCATAAAAGGAAATTCCTATACTGAATTCACTCTGACGCTCTTAAATAGTTTTTCACCTTAAAATGTCCTTTGTCTGTCAGACTTCACTCGGTAAAATACTTGGTAGCCTATAACGTTACAAGTCGCGGTGGATATTATAATATACAAGCATGGACCAGGTATAGCACAGTGCGGATGTTTGTTTCGGTTATTTGATAGGCTACGTCATTAACAGGCTGGCATGCGGCTCACCTGCTGCTGTCATAATGGTGGGAAAAAATGGAAAATAGAGGAGTTCAGTGGGGCAAGCCGGTGTGTTTGCAGTGAAAGACCAGAGGTGTAGGTGTGTGAGTTGGTCTGAGTGTGGGGAGAAGAGAAGTCCAAGGCAGGTGCAAAGCAGGTA
>NC_060167.1:2572874-2579012 GCF_021292245.1 Micropterus dolomieu | reverse complement strand
TCTCATTTAAAAGTACTGAAACAAATGTTTACATGAAAAGTCAAGTTATTATTTTGGCCGGTAAAAAATATGTTTGGCCGGTTGATTTTTTCATCATCAGTCCCATTGGCAGGTAGCCCAAAAATATAATTTCCGCCCCTGCTGCTTCCTGTTGGGTTCAGGTGTTTGAAGTTTACATTTCCAATCTCCTACATTCTAAACCTTCTTTAGCTCTGAACAGATTGTTAAACACTGAATGATTTCAAGAAGAAAAACTTAAAAATGACATGATTTATTCTTTATTTAGATTAAGGAGCTGCAGTTTGTCAGAGATCAGCTGTGCTTTTCTGGCCTCAGCTCTGAAGTCCAACCCCTCACATCTGAGAGAGCTGCAGCTGAGCTACAACAAACTGCAGGATTCAGGAGTGAAGCTGCTGTCTGCTGGACTGGGGAGTCCACACTGTAGACTGGAGACTCTGAGGTAAGACAACATTTTACTTTTTACTTTTTACTTTTTCATTTTACTGTGCTGAGATTAATATGATGTGAAAGTTGTGGTGACACAAAACTGCAGACGTGAGGCCGATATTATGCTGATTCACACTGAGTATCTTAATGCTTAATGCTTAAAGTATGTTTTCTTCTTTAGTGGTTTACTCCATTGACTGTGGCAGGGCAATGTTGAGCTACACATTTAAAACCATAAAAGGAAATTCCTATACTGAATTCACTCTGACGCTCTTAAATAGTTTTTCACCTTAAAATGTCCTTTGTCTGTCAGACTTCACTCGGTAAAATACTTGGTAGCCTATAACGTTACAAGTCGCGGTGGATATTATAATATACAAGCATGGACCAGGTATAGCACAGTGCGGATGTTTGTTTCGGTTATTTGATAGGCTACGTCATTAACAGGCTGGCATGCGGCTCACCTGCTGCTGTCATAATGGTGGGAAAAAATGGAAAATAGAGGAGTTCAGTGGGGCAAGCCGGTGTGTTTGCAGTGAAAGACCAGAGGTGTAGGTGTGTGAGTTGGTCTGAGTGTGGGGAGAAGAGAAGTCCAAGGCAGGTGCAAAGCAGGTATATTTAATGCCGGCTCAACTTTCAGAGGGCAATATAAAGATTAAAGTTGTTTTTTTGCCACGGGGGTTTGCAATCACGATGCCGGCTCAACATCGTGATGTCTGTCCACCATCGCCGATGGACGATGGCATCGTCTATCGGCCCAACCCTATTGGAGAGTATTCTTAATTGAACGACGAGCAAAGAACAGCACTGAAGTGCGTGCCCTTTAGAAACAGTTCCGGTTCTGTGTAACAAACCATCTGGCGTGGTTAGCTGCTGCTGGGAGTGGGCAGTACAGGGCTCTAGTATGCCAGTACCAGAAGCCCCTACTGAGGTCAGCTGCTGTGGTTGTTGATAGTGGGCAGTGGGGGGCATCTTGTTGTCAGAAGCCTGGTAGTAGGGTGCTGGCAACCCTGATGAGAGGTGTAGGCCCTGGAATTCTGGTGTTGGTCGACTTCCATTGCTTCTGTTGCTGGCTTTTATGCTGTCTTGAGCTTGAGGAAACAAGTGAAGTATCCGTTTTGGTAGTGATTCTGATGTCACGGTGTGTGTGATTACGTCACCCAGAAGAGAGCTGGTGTAGTGGAACTATGGTCATGATATGCTGACGTGATAGAGTGGAAAAGTTTTGCTGTATCATCTGTTGTGCAAAATGGAATTACTTTTATCGTTTTCTAATGAGTGGCAACAGCTTAGTTTGAAATTTTAGACAGGAGGATCTCGCTGGATGTAGATCTTCCTTGACGTCTTTAGGATTGTGGAAAGTGGGGTCTCAGGTATGGAGATGGTGAAGTTTTCAGCTTTGATGCTGGGTCTACTGCAGTGGGTTGATGGAAACATTGAAAATGATTAATCATCTGAATAAGTCATCATCCATTGGGGATTGTGAGTCCATTCTCAAGATAAGGTAAGTGGATGGATGAAATCGCTTGTACTGAACCCGAATATTTAACATTATGGAACTGTAACATGCTCAAGGCGATGTTGCTTGGTATCGGTTCTGGCGCAAAATACAGTGAAGATGAGGAGATGGATTAGGTGGGTATTCATGGAAAGCTGGGAGTGGCATGATAGAGGTTTTTTGGTGCTGCTCCTGAAACTCTGCTAGATAGCTCCAAAAAATAGCTTCACGAAACGATGTGCCTACTCGCCGAGGTGTTTCCTCACCCACAAAATCTCATGAACCCACGTCTGTGCTCTCATGTTTCAGCCTTCTCTTCATGCAGAGAAAAGGCCAGAGCAAGTAGGCCTACATATTTTGTGGTGACATTTTTACATTCACTAAAATTAAGTAGGCTACCCTACTTGCAGCACATCGCCTCCACGGAAATGATGTATCATAGCAACCACAGCGTCTCGGAAAAAAACACTGCGCCTATAAAACGCACCCTCGCGCTCCCAGCTAGGTGTTTTCAGAACAGCAGGTGGCGTTTTCAGCTCTCAATAAACGCTGTGGTGGACACGGGCCCTCCAGCTGCTTCCGCTCTTAACATCTGATTATTAAACACTGAATGATTTCAAGCAGAAAAATTTGCTTCTAAAGTTACACCATTTATTCTTTATTCAGATTGACAGACTGCTGTTTGTCAGAGATCAGCTGTGCTTCTCTGGCCTCCGCTCTGAAGTCCAACCCCTCCCATCTGAGAGAGTTGGAGCTGAGAGAAAACAACCTGCAGGATTCACGAATGAAGCTGCTCTGCGATCTTGTGGATAGTCCAGACTGTAGACTGGAGACTCTGAGGTCAGTAGAGGGCTGGAGTCAGTCCATGCTGTTTTCAGCAGTATTGTACGAAACACAGTTGGTATAAATGAAGAGTCATGGTCAGTATTCACAGAGACCAATCAAAGGAGCCAAGACTTCAGCCACTCCTATTCCATCTACTCCATAGTCTTAATAGTCAATTTGACGAGTGTTGATTAGTAGAGCGTAGGGCGGAAGGACGGACCACTCTGGTCTTTAAACTGGATGTACATCATTACTGACTGATGAAGGGTCTCTGTAAACTCTGATTTATGACTTCTGCTGTCTCTCTTCTTCTCTCATTAGCTGGAAGCGCAGGTGATCTCTGTCAGAGAGCGAGGGATGAGGAAGGTGGAGGTGTTGAGAGAGGATCAGCTGTGTCCTGATGATCCAGAGAGGTTGAAGCAGCAGCATCAGCTTGTGTGTGGAGAGGCTCTGACTGGGCCATGTTACTGGGAGGTAGAGTGGAGAGGAGAGCTTCATCCAGCAGTGACTGACAGAGGAATCCCAACAGTGCTGCAGTCTGAACTGCTCTGAGATCAGCTCCACTGTCACACACAAAGTCAAGTCCACCATCATCCCTGTGTGCATATTTGTTTGTTGTAATTCATTTATTTGTTCCGTTCTCCACAAGGAAATATACGATTTCCACCACAGATTTAATTGATGCTTTGCTGAGGTCAACATACTAAAACAGGACTCTGTCTTGATCCATCCATCCATCGTCAACTGCTTATCCTGCGTACAGGGTCACGGGGACTCTGTCTTGATCTTTGTGAAAAATTATGACTTCTTAAGACCTTTGTCACATAGCTGAAAAACAGAATATTTTTGTAACTTTTGTTTGAAATTCAGTGAATTAAGCTGATTCTCAAACTAAATCATGTCGTGCATTATATTCCTGGTGAGGGGTTGAGCAAATTATTTAATTTACAACAAACCGTTGTCTTTGAAGAATTTATTTAACAAAAGAGAATGCATAATCATTTCCACAGTCTAGGTTTTTATGTTTTTGGCGAACAGACATCCTCTCTCAGCCTTGAATGAACATTCCAGGAGAGGAACAACAAGAGGGGGAAAACATCAAAACAATCTCACAGCTCTGACCTAAACCCTAGTAAATGTGGACAAACTAACATAAGTAGTATAGGAGAGGAAAGGTTAAGGATAAAAACACAATACATATATCTATAAGCCATAATGACAATAGTAATAATATTAAAAGATCATACATAAAAAGATTAAATGTAAGAGGACACAATTTTCTGCCATAGCAAAAATAAATGTACAAGATTTGTCATTTACAAAGTGCAAGGCTACAAAACAAAATTAAATTGGTAGTTCCTTCATATAAAATACACAAAATATGAATTGCTCAGACTGCTGAAACTTTCAAATCCTTGCTAAAAACCCATCTCTATTTGTTGGCCTTCAAACAGAGTTGAGTATTGACATCAGTGACCTTTTCTACTTTGTATGTTGTGTATATTATTTATTGTATATTCTGAACCTGTAAAGCACTTTGGTCAACTAGGGTTGTTTTTAAATGTGCTATATAAATAAAATTGAATTGACAGGATGAGTTCTGGATGAGCAGTGTTTGGGTCCAGAATGAGAGGAGTGTAGGAGACCATGTCCTTCATCTTGTTCCAGATGTTGAAGGTCAGGTTGCCCAGGTGTTTGGCCTGGTCTATCAGAGCTCCTGAGGGCAGCTGTGGATCATCCAGCAGGGGGCGCTGCTGGACTCTTTCCACTGCAGCCTTGTAGTTGAGCAGGAATGAGACGTCTTCAGCTCTCAGCTCCTCCTCTGTGGCTCTGACTGTGTCTGAAAGAGCTGCTATCTCTCTGCTCAGAGCCTCCATCTTCTCCATCATCTGACTGTAACTGTCCTCCCTCAGTCGAAGTCACAGCTTTGTAATGAAGGTAAATCTTACCGTCTTGTCTGTCGCTGCGTCTCGTCTCACTGAGAACTGAACAGGAACAAACTGTGTCCCTGTTTGTTTGAGGTGAGTCAGGTGAGGGGCGGAGCTTTGTCGGGCCACTGATGTGTTTCATCTTAAAGGGAACAGATGCTGAATATGATGAATATTAACCATCACACTGAGATCAACCATCATTATGTCAACAGAGAAAAATGAAAACGTGGCATCACTATTAACACCTGTTCTATGACCCTGTTTCCAAAAAAGTTGGCATGTCAACTTTCATGGAAAGAGCACCAAGGCAGCACAAATTAATTTTCACTGTTGTTTCTGTGATTGTTTTACTCAGTTTAAAATCATTTTAAAGACAATAATTGCACCGTTGCACCTGTCCTACCAGTAAGAACATATGAGTAGTTTAATTTACTTTACAAAATAAGCAGTTAGACAAAGATAAAACATAAGTAATGAAAGTGGACAAAGTGCAAGAAATAAATATACATGAGAGTAAATAACAAACTTAATAAGTAAAAGTTTAGATCTCTTACTGTGAAGCTATGTTGACGCTTGTATGTTGTTCATCAAATATAAATCGATTTGGATGAAAGCGTCCATCAAATGAATAAATTTAAATATAGTTGTCTTTCTTATAAAATCTCTTTCGGATGTTGTGGTTATATTGTTATACTTTTCTAATGTGTTACAATTAACATATATAGAACCCGAAAGCAGACTCAAAGTTATAATAAAAGGTTTATTGTATAGAGAGCTAGGATATTGCAGTGGAGGGCTTCCTGAAGTGCATCCAGGGCTGAATCCACATGTATCCACATGGCCCATTTACTGGTAGGTTGCCTGGGTAGACCAAACGGCACTGTGGGAGCATGTCTTTACAGGTAGTGCTGTACTGATCAGACTAGAACAGCAAAATGTCTATGAAGATTCTCAGTCATCCAGGTCATAGTTATCCAACGAAGGTTAAAAATCAAGGGCCACTGGACTTGGTTGAAGATACTGGAAGACGTTTCGTCCCTCATCCGAAGGACTTCTTGATTTTAACCTTCGTTGGCTAAAACAGCAAAGTGGACACTTTGTGTAATCTATTATTAAAAGCACTCGTTATGCAGAACAGTGTTGTCATATCAAATATTATTAAATATATTAGATTATTATCACCTCAGCATGAACATTTAAGCAGCACCTGACTGTTAAATGTACTCAAATATTTCCGTCTGAAACGTAGTGAAGAATGAGGAGTTGAGTAAATGTCCTTTCCACCTCTGATTTTTACAACAACTTCTTCAAATTCATGTTATTTGTCAGACTCTTTGGTAAAGTCTGTGCTGTGTTTTAGATGTTAAAGTGTGTTTTCTACTCGTCCTCGTCTTCCTCCATCTGTCTGTGGGTGTCTCTGAGCTCCCACAGCTCCCA
>NC_060167.1:2561166-2572774 GCF_021292245.1 Micropterus dolomieu | reverse complement strand
TGATGAATATTAACCATCACACTGAGATCAACCAACATTATGTCAACAGAGAAAAATGAAAACGTGGCATCACTGTTAACACCTGTTCTATGACCCTGTTTCCAAAAAAGTTGGCATGTCAACTTTCATGGAAAGAGCACCAAGGCAGCACAAATTAATTTTCACTGTTGTTTCTGTGATTGTTTTACTCAGTTTAAAATCATTTTAAAGACAATAATTGCACCGTTGCACCTGTCCTACCAGTAAGAACATATGAGTAGTTTAATTTACTTTACAAAATAAGCAGTTAGACAAAGATAAAACATAAGTAATGAAAGTGGACAAAGTGCAAGAAATAAATATACATGAGAGTAAATAACAAACTTAATAAGTCAAAGTTTAGATCTCTTACTGTGAAGCTATGTTGACGCTTGTTCATCAAATATAAATCGATTTGGATGAAAGCGTCCATCAAATGAATAAATTTAAATATAGTTGTCTTTCTTATAAAATCTCTTTTGGATGTTGTGGTTATATTGTTATACTTTTCTAATGTGTTACAACTAACATATATAGAACCCGAAAGCAGACTCAAAGTTATAATAGAAGGTTTATTGTATAGAGAGCTAGGATATTGCAGTGGAGGGCAGAGGGTGGGAGGCCGTGTGTGAGGGAGACTGAAACTAGCTTGGGTCGCTGGAGTTGATATGTGAAGGCAAGTTTAGAGCCTGAAACACAAAGAGAGATGGTATTAAACAGGAAATTCACTAGAAAGAACAGGAAGAAGGCCTTCGAGGTAACTTCTACAGATGCTGACTGAACAATCTGGCGCCGAGTGATCGGGGTAGATACGATGCAACAAAATGAGCTTGATGAGAGGCAGCCAGGTGACCATGATGCTAATTGTTTTCAGATGATCAGATATTGACCTATCTATTATTTCTATGAAATGTTGGGTTGTTTTTAAAAATGTTTACCACATATTATACTGAATTTATTATAAGATGTTATTATACCATGTAATAATAGAATAGGTACCCAGTAGTGAAATAATATATACAGTATCAAATCTAGCCATGAACAAAGTCTTGACTTTACGCGATGCTGGTCCTGGTGTACGGACCAGGCACGGACTGTGAATAATTTGCCCCTGCAGTCTCTTTAGGCCCGCACAGTGGACTTTGTGGCTGAGGAACAATACCTTGCGTTACATCAGGTTTCATAAATCTGCACCTTTTAGTCTTTTAGCACCTCCTGAAGTGCATCCAGGGCTGAATCCACATGTATCCACATGGCCCATTTACTGGTAGGTTGCCTGGGTAGACCAAACGGCACCAAACGAGCATGCAAGAAAGAACCTACTTCGTCAACTCTTTACAGGTAGTGCTGTACTGATCAGACTAGAACAGCAAAATGTCTATGAAGGTTCTCAGTCATCCAGGTCATTATTATCCAACGAAGGTTAAAATCAAGGGCAACTGGACTTGGTTGAAGACACTGGAAGACGTTTCGTCCCTCATCCAAAGGACTTCTTGATTTTAACCTTCGTTGGCTAAAACAGCAAAGTGGACACTTTGTGTAATCTATTATTAAAAGCACGCGTTATGCAGAACAGTGTTGTCATATCAAATATTATTAAATATATTAGATTATTATCACCTCAGCATGAACATTTAAGCAGCACCTGACTGTTAAATGTACTCAAATATTTCCGTCTGAAACGTAGTGAAGAACGAGGAGTTGAGTAAATGTCCTTTCCACCTCTGATTTTTACAACAACTTCTTCAAATTCATGTTATTTGTCAGACTCTTTGGTAAAGTCTGTGCTGTGTTTTAGATGTTAAAGTGTGTTTTCTACTCGTCCTCGTCTTCCTCCATCTGTCTGTGGGTGTCTCTGAGCTCCCACAGCTCCCAATCAGGCCCTCCCCTCTGTCTGTGGAGCCACGGCGACACACGGCTTCCCACACTTCTTCATCCCGCACACACAAAAGAAGTGTGTCTGTTCCCACAATGCCTCTGGGTTACCGCTCCATCTGGGTCCAGAAGTGCACTCAGACCAGGACAACAGAAAGAAACCACACAGTACCTCTGTGGTGTATTTCTTTACCAAAGATGTAGAATGTTCATTTATTTCAGTAATAGTGAGTTAATACTTAATTTTATGAGTCCTGCAACTTTTAAAAATAACTTCAGAGGAAAACGTTGTTATTTAAATCACTTATTTTGTATAAACACCCCAAAAATATTAATTTTACTGCAATTTGACACATCAATTAATCAACAAATCATTTCAGCTGATATTCTCAGACAGGAAGTTCAGATTAAGTTATTATTGGAGTTTATTGCTGGATTGATCTGTAGACAGATGAAACACAGTAAGCTGTGGGAGTGTTTCTGATAATAATCTCAATAAAGTTCAGTATTTTTATTTGGAACAGATCTGCCACGTCCCTCACTCTGTGTTTTAGCAGAAACTTATTATTTCCCTTAAATGCTGAAGATGTCATCTTGTGTGAGCTGATGTGTTTTGAGTTTTAATAAATTCGATGAGAGCTCTGAGAGCGAGCGGTCCTCACGGCTCGGAAACTTTCCCAGGGAATATTTCCTGCATCTCTTTGACATCTGGCCCCACGAACAACATCCCACCTGCTCCGTGCGACGGCCCCTCCATTCAGTCCATTGTCCCCCAGCTGCCAGCCTCCCGATTGGCCGAGAGCGCGGGATGAGCTGCATAAATGCAGAGTGGAGCTGCAGCCGTGAACAGAGACGTCCTCTGAACCTTCAGGAAGAAGACAGGAAGCTGTTTGTGAAACGGACCAGCTGGAGATGGCTCAGTATCTGGACTTGGCTCTGCACGGCAGCGTGAAGGAACAGCTGTTCAGGTGAGTCAAGGATTTAGATGAAGACATAACATTTAATCCAGAAACCCTCCCACAGTCTGTGGCAGCCCGTGTTAATGAAGGCTCTCTGTCTCTCAGGTGTAAACTCCACCTGTTGGAGAGGAAGTGCAGCAGCGGGGTGGAGAGGCTGAAGGCTCTGATTGGAGAACACCTGCAGAACGGGACCCCCGTGTCAGACCTCCTGGACAGAACCGTGTCCTTCCTCACGCTGAGAAAAGCTCTGCTGTCACACAGCGGATACTCCAAATACTCACGGGACATTTTACGTCTGTTTCCTGACGCAGAGGAAGACGTGGCTCCGCTCTGCTTTTAAAGAAGAACAACAGACTCTGTGGAACTGCACTCTGTTTCTGTTTTCTGGAAATCTAAATAATTTAGAAATGCATTATATGCATTTCAATAAGCAGTTGTGCTGCTGTACAATTAAAAACATGGATAACAAGCTTTTTATATACTGCTCTGACACACCAGACCTGGTGCAAATTATAACAGAAAATACTTTTGTTTAATTGTTTTTACACCCCTGTGCTTAGTGGATGACATTAAAACCAGCATTATTTGAACCAGGTCTGTGCAGAGCAGAAAAGGCTTCGACTCCTCGGCTGCATGAAAGTTGAGTGCTGGACACTTTTATAGTCATTGAATTATTAAAACTGACATTGATTCAGCTGATATTTGTTGGCAGGAATCAGTGAACTCGTACTTTATTTACTCTTTAATTAAAAGGGGAATGATGATTCGTTTATCTAAACATATTGTTTAATTTGATTTTGCTTTAATTCTTTATGATGGTTTCACTTGTGTACCAGAATCTGTGTGTGTGTTCATGTTAAAAATAAAACATTTTCACCGTTACTCTTTTTGAGTTTGGTTTGTCAGACAGAAGCAGAAATGATGTTTCTGACAACTGGGAAATAACACAAAGAACATGTTTTCTCAATATATGGATTATATGTAGAGATACAAAAGCAAGTCTATCAGCAAGTGTTTTAATTGTATTGTTCTTTCAGTGGAGCAGAGAAGTGCTGCTGGTTACAAACATGCTGGAGATAAAGAGCCTCAAAAACATTTCACTGAATACTGTCGGACGCTGAAGGAGTTATTAGAAACTCTCTTATATATCTGAATGTTGAGCTTTCTGCTGTCGGGGTGGCGATGGAACAATGGATAAGACTATGCCTTTGGTGTACGGCACCTGGCTTCAATCCCCCACTGTGACCCATCCACCATTGTGTCCCTGAGCAGGACACTTAACCCCTAGTTGCTCCAGAGGCGTGCGACCTCTGACATATTTATATAACTGTAAGTTGCTTTGGATAAAAGTGTCAGCTAATTGAATAAAGGTAAATTAACATTTCTTTACTTGTTGTAACAAAGCCATGTGAGGCTTACCTGCACTGTGCTGCTGAAGGAAACAAACAAACAAAGGTGAATAAAGAGAAACCAAACTCAGATTTTAAAGGATCCACATCAGAACGCCCCAACGTCTGACTGAACTCTGATGAAAGTCAAACAGAAACTATAATTATGCCACTGACCTTGTTTATTTTATTGTTTATTGCACTTTTTCTTTGCTGAGACGTCCTTTTGCACTTTTTAAAATTACGGTTACGGTACCAAACAAAAACTTTTTTATCACATGACTATAAATATCTCTCATCAGCTGTGTGAGCAGTGAGTGAAAAAAGGAGGGAAAAGCAGCCAATGAGCTTCTTTCCCTCCAGATGGTCGACGACGTTCTCCAGAGTTAATGGCCACCACAAAAGCTCCATTCATCAGAGGTCAGTGTGGGAAACATCTGCTGCATCAGCTCACTGTGAAACACTCGGCTGCTGTTTAGAAAGTAACTGAGAACATTTACACAACCTAGTGCAATTTAGAGATTCATGTGCTTTACTTCAGTTTTTAAATTTCCTTCTACTTTCTGCTCCACTACATCTCAGAGGGAAACATTGTGCTTTTTACTGCTCTATATTTATTTAACAGGTCTACTTTCTAGTTATTTTTTAGATTACGATTTTACAAAATAAAACACATTATTAAAAAATTCTTAGTTTTTTAGCAGTTCCATACAATTATATGATTTCCATGAGCTGTACGCCTTAATCATTAAAACAAAAAAGCAAATACTTAATTTTATGTGTTATAAAACTAGAGTATATGAAAGTTTCACTTCACATTTATTCATTTAGCTGACGCTTTTATCCAGAGCGACTTACAATAGCTACATACGTCAGAGGTCAGGTCACACGCCTCTAGGAGTTAAGTGTCTCTTGCTCAGGAACACAATGGTGAATGGGTCACAGTGGAAATCTCTCACACCAAAGGCATGTGTCTTATCCACTGCGCCATGACCACCCCTGACCACTTTTTAAATTAAATTACTTTATTTACGTGAAAAAATGAACTTGGCCACGATATTCTAACTTTCTGAGACGCACCTGTATACATCTTTCACAGTCTCTGTCCTCTCCAGGCACATTTCTCCCCAGACCCCTTCATTGCCTTTTTCCATCTGTCCACCAGGTGGAACACTTTCCCTCCATCACCTCATTGTCACACACACACACACACACCTGTTCCCACTTCCCTCAGCTGCTCTGCAGGTGCTTGGCCTTCCTCACCTGCATCTCATTCCCTCGTCAGCCTCTCAGTAAACACGCCGGATCAGCTGTTACTTTGCTGTGTTTCTGTCTCGCCTTGTGAGTTTGCTTTTGAGCTTCTGTCATTTCAAACTTACTTTGGCAATATGTTCCTGCTCCTGTTAAAGCAACTAAAGTCTTAATGAATTTAACTGAATCGAGAGACAGAAAGAGAGAAAACACCTCTACATCAAAATCAGACATGAAACCTTCCTACAACCAAAGAAACTGGAGGGATTATTTCTGTTTTTAGAGCTAAATACTGACCTATAATTTAAGTATTTCCATTTTCTACTACTTTCTACTTCTACTCCACTACATCTCAGAGGGAACTATTTTAGTTTTTACTGCAAGGAAGTCAATGAAAATACATTTGGCCTGCACCAATTCTGTGAGTATTATTTATTTAACTTTATTTCACCTTTGGAGAATTGTATGTGTTTCAGATCCAATAAATAGTTTTGTCAAATTCAGAGAAAATCTCCTTATGGTCTGCAAGCTGTCTGCTCTGAAAATAAATCCTCTGTAAGTAGAAAACAAAGAAAGTGGGCCGAGCCACACAACACTACTCCACCCGTGATGTGTGTGTTGGTAACTCTCCTGCTGCTGTTGTGATGTTAGATATAGCAGCAGCAGCAGGAGAGTCCCGCTGGAGCTGCTGGCTCTGGGACCATTTATTTATTTTGCTTATGTTGATAAATTCTGTCATTCTCTATTTATTTTGACATTGTGCTTGAATTTCATTGTTAAAATTCACAATGTAATGCTGATATATTGAGCTGAAATTTATTAAATAATGTTTCTGCTGCTAATATTAATATTATACGGTGTGACCTGATTACAGTAAAGTACAGAGGTTATCACGTGTGGCGGTGCAGGGGCAGCTTTAACTACATGATGGGGGTGGGGAGGTGGAAGTGTGCCGTCTCCCCTGAGAGAGACCGACTACAATAACGAGAATAATGAGCTCCACATGTATCACGACACCAGAAGTCGACTGCTGATGTTTGATAAATGATAAACTCATCAGTGTTCAGCTACTCTGCAAATAATATCAATCATAGGGGATCAATAAATGCACAAAGTATTTTGACACTTAGTGGTTATTGTCCATGTTATAATTAATTACAACAGCTTTTCTTGACTTCTAAATTTTGCTAAAACATGCAGTATGTGTGATCCTGTTTGTGATTTATATATATTGTTTTTGTAAATTTCTACAGTGTATTCAGGATTTCTTGGCTGTCGTACTTCCATTTTTCTATTACTTTATATTCTGTTATTCACCACAACACAGAGGTAAATTCTTGTCTGTTTCAGTAGGCTTCGAGGCCACAGAGCGTGTAACCTGACCTGGCGTCAGTGTGTTGTGAGTCCAGCATGTGTCTTATCTTTATGACTTTAGGGGCCCTTATCAGGCTGCTGTCTGAGCCGCTGCACATCTGCAGCAGCCTGATCACAGCAGACAGCAGGAAGGTTCCCAGGTAATAAAAGTGTGTCGGCTCTGCAGCAGCACTCCCTCCGCCGAGCCGCCGTGAGGCCACTTAACCATGAGATAATTGATGCCTCTCTCCTATTGTTGTGTGAGCCTCGCCCACTGGCCTCAGAGTGTGGGAAAGCTAATCCTGCCTGGGACTCATGGCTTTGTAATGCTAATGTGGGCCTATAAATAGAGGAGAGGGCTCCTCAGCCACATCACAGCTCGCTCTGCTCTCCCACAGAAGCTCTGCTCTCCACCAGAATGGCTCCAACCAACACCAACAGAGACTCTCCCGTCTCCATGCTCTCCACCAAAGACAGACACAAAGTAAGTCCTGCTTCTCATTCGGTCTGCTGAGCCGCTGAGCTCCTTCTCTCTCTCTCTCTGTGTGGCCCGACTGTTCTGAATGTGATCCTGACCGAGCTTCTTGTTGTGTTCCCCAGATGAGGAAACCAGCTGTGGAGAAGATGCGCAGAGATCGCATCAACAGCTGCATCGAGCAGCTCAAGGTCCTGCTGGAGAAGGAGTTCCACAAACAGGATCCCAACGCCAAGCTGGAGAAGGCCGACGTCCTGGAGATGACGGTGGTGTTCCTGAAGCAGCAGCTGCAGCCTCAGAGCCCGGCCGCTCGCTCGGCTCACGGCGACGGCTACTCCCACTGCTGGAAGGAGACGCTGCACTTCCTGTCCGCCAGCTCCCTGAAGGAAGTGACGCTGCCGCACCTCCGGTACCTCCACAGAGCCGGGCAGGACGCCGGGCCCACGCCGGCCCTCTCCTCCCACAGCCACATCCGGGCTGCGGGGAAGCAGCTGCCCAGCTCTGACAGAGCCGTGTGGAGGCCGTGGTAGAAGCTGCGCTCACTCTGGACCACACCGATGGATGTTCACCATCAGGGAGCCTGTAGGAGACTGACCTCCGCCTCATTTATTCAACGGATCTTTCCCTGTTTATTGTTTTATCATTTTTATACTGTCTCAAAGAAAGAGTGGAAATGACTTTTAGGTTTCTTCATATTGAAGAAAGTGTTTTCCTGTTGTTGGCAGCGGTTCAGTTTGAAGCACTTTGACTTCACGAATCCTCCGTTTGCTCAGAGGATTGTTTGTAGAGACGTTGTCTTGATGTTTGCTAAGCTAACACTCTGTTAGTGTGTTTAATGATGTGGTTCTGTACTGACTGAATGCCTTTTGTAAAGGCTCTGTTGGGACCTCAGCTGTTCCAAAAGAGGCATTATTGTGCTGTGAAATTAATCGTCGACACTGCGTGTTCGCTCTAATTACTTGTTGAAGTGATTGAATGTGAAACGTTTTTCCTGTGGAAAAGTTAAAGCCGAGTTAAAATGAGAGCTTGTAATCTCAAAAGAGAAATTTTCAAAATAAAATTCAATTCTTTTGCAAATGATTTTCTGTTTTCTTGCATTTTGTTATTTTCTTTCACTGAAAACATTTGAGTGATCGATTGTGAGGTTGCGAGCTGCTGTGAGCAGAGATCATTATTATCTCCATAAAACATGAGGACAGAAAGAGTAAATCTGCTGCTGAGTGCGATAAGAGAGACATTGATCGGGCTTCTCTCTCATTAATCAATGATAACAGGAGGTGCAGAGTCTCGTGGGTTTAGAGGGCTTCCTTGTTTCCCACACCAGTCAACCAGGACGAGGCTCATTGTGATAAAAACAATTGTTATGAATCTGTGTGTTGGCGGCGGGGGGGGGGGTTGTACCTCCAGGTTATTGTCAGTTTGGAGGGTCAGTTCAGTCAGTTAATGGCGGAAACGTCTTAAAAAGACAAGTCTTCAATTTAAAATTCTTCAAAGTACAAAAGTAGCTGTTTTAAATAATTTAAAAATTATTTTTAATTTCTGTCAATCAACTAATCGTTTCAGCTGTACTTGTACAAACTGTTGGGGAGTTTAATTTATAACAAAACATCATATATTTTAATCTCTTCATATGTTTTGTGTGTAAAAATCCGACTTTGTACTTAAGTGCAGTACTCGAGTAAATGTACTTAGTTACTGTTCACAGCTGCTCACAAGACAGGAGTCCGACCTCAGTGGGACACACCTGGTTAAATAAAGGTCAAATAAAATAAAAAGTGAAAGTTCCTTTATTGTCCTGGATTAGGGGAATGGCTGCATTAACAACCAAACAAATCAATAAATTGTTTTATTACAGTTGCTAACCAAGGCATTAAAGAGGAAGAAATAATAATAAAAGTGTTGGCAAGAAGAAAATATAAATATATTAACAGAGTGTGTACATTTTTTTTTACAGCGTATATGACTGAAGCGAAATTAATAAGTAGTAAGTTAGAAGTAATAATAATGAGTACTGATGATGATGAGAGCTGAAATGGATTTAAATCCTTATTGCAGTATTGGGCAGAGTATTGCACGTTAGTTGAGTATTACGTGTATTTTATTTAGTCTTTTTAGTGTTTTCTTGCTTTTATCATGTATTGTTTTTTGGGTATTATTGTCTTTACACTTGTTAAAGCACTTTGTAACTTGTTTTTGAAAAGTGCTCTACAATTAAAGATTATTATTATTATTATTATTATTATTATTATATTACACTTTCAAGGTTCAGTTAATGACTAAAGAGGTTCTGACTCTGAGGGAGGAGCCAAAGAGTGTGATGGCCACAGGCAGGAGTGACTTTGAGGGATGAGTCTTGCAGTGAAAGTGCTCCTGTGTTTGACTAAACATTAAAGGTTAAACATTCGCTCTGTTACAGACGCCTCCGGGCAAACACACACGTAACTGAAGAAATTACAAGCACGTCTCTCTTTACGAGCTTCAAAACAAACATGATCTGTGAAAACCTGCACGACGTTTCAGGCTAAGTGAGTTCTTGGTCGGGGCAGGAGGAGCTTCTTTAACAGACGTGATCCAAATCTGAATTAAGAGCCTGAAAACCTTGAATCTTCCTCAGTGGATGCGTTTAAATTCAACCAAACTAACAAGCTTCAGAGTTTATGTTAATATGTGAGCGTTTGCTGCTCTGAAGCTTCAGTCTGAAGGAACAAACAACAATTTGGGGAAAATTACTACATAAAAACGTATTTTTAAATTGACATTAGTTAAAAGTAGTGGTGGAAATAACTAAATGCATTTTCTCAAGTACTGTAGGCTACTTAAGTACATGTTTGAGGTACAATATACTTCTACTTTATATGCAAAACATAAAGATTATTGTAAAGTCCATAAAAGTTGATGCATTTTTACAGAATAATCATAATAAAACAGACATTTTTATTTATTGATTGATCATAGCTAGTTACACTTCACACAGTAACAGCATGAAAAGCTTTGTTACATGTTTAATATTTCAATTTTCCAACAGTTTTTTTAAACAAAGTTCTGTCATTATGAAGCAGACTGCATCATCAGCCTAGAGTAAGGGACGGTATGAACGTTATTGGGGGGAGGCGAGTGCTATTTACCTTTACTTACATATTTTTAAAAAGCTCCTGTCTGTTTTTTATACTTGAAGTATCTTGGTTGGACAAAAAATGAAATACAATCATTAGATTTTCTGATAAAAACCGACAAAACTAATTCCCTCAGTCATGTGTGTATAAATAGACAATGAAGTGTTATTGTGTTGCATTGTGTGTCCTTACCTGTGTGTGTGTGTGTGTGTGTGTGTGTGTGTGTGTGTGTGTGTGTGTGTGTTTGCTCAGTGTGCGCTCTCACCTGGGAGAACACACCTGCAGCCCGACTTGCACCTGCTGACATCAGACGCAGGGCAGAGGATTCCCACGCCTCCACACAGGTGTGATTACAGGAAGTAAAACTGCTTCAAAGAGAAAACTGTGCGGCTCACTGTGTACTACACTGAAGTACTGTGTCCCACACCAGTGTACTGTGTACTACACAGACTTCCAAATGTGTAAAAATACTACAGTCAGCAGGTATTTTTGTTTTAAACGCTGTAGTATTTCTACTGTGTACTGTACTACACTTTAATCTTACAGCTGTGCTACAGATTTCAAATACTGTAAAAGAAATGGAATAAAAAGTACAGTATTATGTCCCTCAGTGGAGTAGAATTCTAAAGTAGCATAAAATAGATATACGCCAACCAATACTACGACATTGTACTCAGGTACAGTTTTAGAATCGACTACTTGATTTAAAAGAAAGCAGGTGGACAAGAACAATATCCACATGAACATTTAGCTGCTAATACCAATATATAAGATTTGAAACGCAGCACCTGAACTTGTATTTTTACATTGTTGTACTGGTACTTTAAAGTAGAACATCTGTGTACTTCTTCCACTGCATTTTGTTTTGGTTTTATGACTTTCTGTAACACAGTTTGTAAATTATTTTTCGAAACGTTCTGAAAAAATACATATAATTTTTAGACACATGAATTCATTTAAAGATATTTTTGCACAGACTTCATAATTTTGTTCTTCTGAAACATGATGAGGACCCAAAAACTACACACATGATGAGAGAAAACAACCTGATAAATGACCAGCTCTTCCCTCCAGATCTGGAGGCAGATTAGTGAGCATGGAGGAGGGGGGGCCGGGGCCAGGGTCAGGAGGGTTCTCACCATTATGGGTTGGGGGGGGGGGGGGGGGAATTTTAAA
>NC_060167.1:2557182-2561066 GCF_021292245.1 Micropterus dolomieu | reverse complement strand
TGTTCTGAATGTGATCCTGACCGAGCTTCTTGTTGTGTTCCCCAGATGAGGAAACCAGCTGTGGAGAAGATGCGCAGAGATCGCATCAACAGCTGCATCGAGCAGCTCAAGGTCCTGCTGGAGAAGGAGTTCCACAAACAGGATCCCAACGCCAAGCTGGAGAAGGCCGACGTCCTGGAGATGACGGTGGTGTTCCTGAAGCAGCAGCTGCAGCCTCAGAGCCCGGCCGCTCGCTCGGCTCACGGCGACGGCTACTCCCACTGCTGGAAGGAGACGCTGCACTTCCTGTCCGCCAGCTCCCTGAAGGAAGTGACGCTGCCGCACCTCCGGTACCTCCACAGAGCCGGGCAGGATGCCGGGCCCACGCCGGCCCTCTCCTCCCACAGCCACATCCGGGCTGCGGGGAAGCAGCTGCCCAGCTCTGACAGAGCCGTGTGGAGGCCGTGGTAGAAGCTGCGCTCACTCTGGACCACACCGATGGATGTTCACCATCAGGGAGCCTGTATGGGATATTTCTAAACTCACTTAATGCTTTGTTGCTTCAGAGTCTCTGGAGCTGCTGCGTCTTTACAATGTAAAACTGTTTGACTCCTGTGGAGTCGACTTTATTATATTCTGATACTGAATCAATGTTTGCGTACTGTAGTGGAGGAGAGTCCTCCGGGTCGGTTTGACTTGTCACCTTTTATAAAGGAAACTTGAATATATTTTCTTATGTGGCATCGAGCCTCAATTATATTTGCCTGCTGATATTTGAATAAATTCATTCTAAATCTTGAAACCTTGAGTTATTGTCCTTTTTTGCATTTTAATTCCAGATGTTGAACATAATTTATTCATGATACAACACCAGTTGGTGATCATACAGTATGTAACTTAGCTGTAACAGAATCTTTATGCCTTCCAGGTGTTCATTTAAAAAAAAAAGGTAAACATAACATGTATACTTATACTAATACAGTTAGGAGGTACTGCAGTTACTTTGTAGATAAACATTTTAAATACTTCACACACAGTATTTATCTTATATTGAGTATTTAAACTCTTATTTTGTAAAATTCAATTCATCCTGTTTTAATTTAATTTTTATATTGTCGCACACGATGAAATAATCTCAGACTTTTAAAAACCTATTTTGAGAGAAAAATACTTTTAGGACTCCCTAACTGATCAATAATGACTCATTAAGATGGAGAGCAGATATCAGATTAGAGTAAAGTAGTAAATATGAACTCCACCCTGAGCTGCTAACAACCAGATGCTGCTTGTTAAAACAGAGGTGATAATAATCCAAAATAATATATGTGAATATTTTATACTTGCTGATCGAACTTCTGTACTTTTGCTAAGTAAAACTTTGAATGCATGCCTTTTACTTGAAATGTAGTATTTTACATTATGGAAAGCATCTTGTACACTTCTGCCACCACTGTTCAACTGCATAAAACGTATTAAAACTAGTTGTAGTATTAATAAACTTCTCCCACTACTGGAGGACCTTTAATCTTCAGAAACACATCAAATCTTAGAAATGAAACATTTATAATAAATGCGGCATAGTAGAAGCAGAAAGTATAGTAAATTGAAAATACTCTAAATGTTTTAAAATATTTTGTGTGCCCTCGTTGATGGACAAAATAATAGAAACACCTCTCAGTATGACATGATACAGTTTAACAGCAGCACACACTACATCCTGCAACACCTCTAAGACACCTGTACCTAATAAAATGGACACTTGTAATATTGTAATACTGATATTTTACTAATGTTTGATTGACTAATCAGATGAATTTCCTCATGCAGAGCAGCTTCTAACCGGCCAGCTGTGAATCCAGATAGATGGATGGATGATCCAAATGAATAAACAACACAACATGTGTATTCACATATTTAGAGCGTTGCCTGTAAATCGGATTGCGTGCCGTCACACGTGGTGTGTGCGTGCGTCCGAGCGCGTGCTGTGTGCGCGCTGGCCTCTGACTGGTCGGCTCTGTCAGCTCTGGTTTCATCAGCAGCTGCAGGGCGTCTCCCCTGTGTGGAGTCTGCCGCTCCACAGCTTTCCCACACTCCTCTGCCTTTCTCCCCTTCATCCCCGGGACAAAGGAAGTGTGCCGTGTTAAATTATCCCCCCCCCCCCCCCAACCCATAATGGTGAGAACCCTCCTGACCCTGGCCCCGGCCCCCCCTCCTCCATGCTCACTAATCTGCCTCCAGATCTGGAGGGAAGAGCTGGTCATTTATCAGGTTGTTTTCTCTCATCATGTGTGTAGTTTTTGGGTCCTCATCATGTTTCAGAAGAACAAAATTATGAAGTCTGTGCAAAAATATCTTTAAATGAATTCATGTGTCTAAAAATTATATGTATTTTTTCAGCACGTTTCGAAAAATAATTTACAAACTGTGTTACAGAAAGTCATAAAACCAAAACAAAATGCAGTGGAAGAAGTACACAGATGTTCTACTTTAAAGTACCAGTACAACAATGTAAAAATACAAGTTCAGGTGCTGCGTTTCAAATCTTATATATTGGTATTAGCAGCTAAATGTTCATGTGGATATTGTTCTTGTCCACCTGCTTTCTTTTAAATCAAGTAGTCGATTCTAAAACTGTACCTGAGTACAATGTCGTAGTATTGGTTGGTGTATATCTATTTTATGCTACTTTAGAATTCTTTTACAGTATTTGAAATCTGTAGCACAGCTGTAAGATTAAAGTGTAGTACATTACACAGTAGAAATACTACAGCGTTTAAAAAACTAAATTCAGTGGTGGGACAAATACTTAGATATTTGACTTAATTAAACTATTAAATTACTAGTATTATAAAATACCTGCTGACTGTAGTATTTTTACACATTTGGAAGTCTGTGTAGTACACAGTACACTGGTGTGGGACACAGTACTTCAGTGTAGTACACAGTGAGCCGCACAGTTTTCTCTTTGAAGCAGTTTTACTTCCTGTAATCACACCTGTGTGGAGGCGTGGGAATCCTCTGCCCTGCGTCTGATGTCAGCAGGTGCAAGTCGGGCTGCAGGTGTGTTCTCCCAGGTGAGAGCGCACACTGAGCAAACACACACACACACAGGTAAGTACACACAATGCAACACAATAACACTTCATTGTCTATTTATACACACATGACTGAGGGAAAATTATCGCCGGAATTAGTTTTGTCGGTTTTTATCAGAAAATCTAATGATTGTATTTCATTTTTTGTCCAACCAAGATATTTCAAGTATAAAAAACAGACAGGAGCTTTTTAAAAATATGTAAGTAAAGGTAAATAGCACTCGCCTCCCCCCAATAATGTTCATACCGTCCCTTACTCTAGGCTGATGATGCAGTCTGCTTCATAATGACAGAACTTTGTTTAAAAAAACTGTTGGAAAATTGAAATATTAAACATGTAACAAAGCTTTTCATGTTGTTACTGTGTGAAGTGTAACTAGCTATGATCAATCAATAAATAAAAATGTCTGTTTTATTATGATTATTCTGTAAAAATGCATCAACTTTTATGGACTTTACAATAATCTTTATGTTTTGCATATAAAGTAGAAGTATATTGTACCTCAAACATGTACTTAAGTAGCCTACAGTACTTGAGAAAATGCATTTAGTTATTTCCACCACTACTTTTAACTAATGTCAATTTAAAAATACGTTTTTATGTAGTAATTTTCCCCAAATTGTTGTTTGTTCCTTCAGACTGAAGCTTCAGAGCAGCAAACGCTCACATATTAACATAAACTCTGAAGCTTGTTAGTTTGGTTGAATTTAAACGCATCCACTGAGGAAGATTCAAGGTTTTCAGGCTCTTAATTCAGATTTGGATCACGTCTGTTAAAGAAGCTCCTCCTGCCCCGACCAAGAACTCAC
>NC_060167.1:2555609-2557082 GCF_021292245.1 Micropterus dolomieu | reverse complement strand
AGAGAGAGAGAGAGAAGGAGCTCAGCGGCTCAGCAGACCGAATGAGAAGCAGGACTTACTTTGTGTCTGTCTTTGGTGGAGAGCATGGAGACGGGAGAGTCTCTGTTGGTGTTGGTTGGAGCCATTCTGGTGGAGAGCAGAGCTTCTGTGGGAGAGCAGAGCGAGCTGTGATGTGGCTGAGGAGCCCTCTCCTCTATTTATAGGCCCACATTAGCATTACAAAGCCATGAGTCCCAGGCAGGATTAGCTTTCCCACACTCTGAGGCCAGTGGGCGAGGCTCACACAACAATAGGAGAGAGGCATCAATTATCTCATGGTTAAGTGGCCTCACGGCGGCTCGGCGGAGGGAGTGCTGCTGCAGAGCCGACACACTTTTATTACCTGGGAACCTTCCTGCTGTCTGCTGTGATCAGGCTGCTGCAGATGTGCAGCGGCTCAGACAGCAGCCTGATAAGGGCCCCTAAAGTCATAAAGATAAGACACATGCTGGACTCACAACACACTGACGCCAGGTCAGGTGACACGCTCTGTGGCCTCGAAGGCTACTGATGGATTAACAGGGAATAAAACAAGCGTTTTAATATAAACCTTTAAGTTTTATTACTTAAACTGTCTAAAGTACGAGATAAGACACGTGCTTACTGGAAACACTGGATTTAAATATGAATCATTGTTTTAAATTAAACTTCCCAACAGAACACAAAGTTAACATTAAATGTTAAATAATGTGAATGAGCATCAACAAACCAATAAAATAATGCACATACAAACACCAACAGGAGCTGTTATGTTGCATGCATATTTTTATATTATATCATTTATTTCTGTAGTTTAAGATTTGAAAGGTGATGCATTATTATTAAATTAAATTATATCCTTTTTAAAGTAAGGTGTTGCCAGTAAAATAAAATAATAGGTGTTTATAATTTCTGCTGCTTCACTTTAACTCAGAGAGACGTTGAGGGGGAAACTCAGAGAGAAATGGAGGGAAAAAGAAACTGTCAATTAAACACAATTATCCAGAGTCCTCTGGGAAGGCACACTTCTATTGTGTGACGCCTCCTCCTCCTCCTCTAAGAACCCCACCCCCTCCACCCCCACCTCCTCCTCCCACTCCTCCCCCTCCTCTTCTTCTTTTGCTCACCTCTTTAGGAGAATATGTAATAAATGGGAAAGAGAGTGTGGGAAAGGAGGTTGGGATCCTCACACACATCCTCCAGTCAATAGAGCGCTCCCCCCCCCACCCCCGAGCCTCCCCCCCGCCTCCCCCCCTCCACAGAGACCCTTTCAACCTGCAGGATCAGATCAGAGGCTCCGCTGAGCCGGGGGACGCGTGTGGGACGTCTCCCTGTTTTCCCGCCCTCGTTCACATCAACCAAACCTCATGAGAGTTTCAGTGTGTTTATACTCATCTACTGATTACTGCACTCCCCCCCCCCCCCCCCCCCCCCCCCCCCCCCCCCCCCCCCCTC
>NC_060167.1:2546209-2555589 GCF_021292245.1 Micropterus dolomieu | reverse complement strand
TCACATCAACCAAACCTCATGAGAGTTTCAGTGTGTTTATACTCATCTACTGATTACTGCACTCCCCCCCCCTCCTCCTCCTCCTCCCCCTCCTGCACATGTGGTTCAACACCTGCTGCCAGCGCTGTAGGAAGAAGTACTCTCACCATTTGCATAAGTAAAAGTACCCACAACTAGAATGTAATCGCTTCTGTTAAAGGTCACATGTATTATCAGCTTCATGTACTTAAAGCATCACAGGTAAACGTACACAAGTATATTGTTTAACAGGTGTTTTTAACAGGGCTTTTCAGTCCCTTTGAGATTTAGTAAGTAGATGTAAAGTAGCAGTAAATTGAAATACTAACGAAAAGTACCTGAAAATTGTATGGAATCATCTACAACATATGGAAGAAAGCAGGTGTACAAGAACAATATATACTTTAAGTACATAAAGCTGAGAATAATGTACTTTTACATGGGATTTTGAAAAATGAAGGACTTTTACTTGTGATACTTGTGTATTTGTACTTTGTTATACTGATACTTTTACTGAAGTTAAGGACGCTGCTTTGTTCCAGCTTAATAAAGACAAACTAACTTATTTCATTATTCTGAACATTATTTCCTGATTTAGTGACTAGAGTGACTTCTAACAGCAGAGAGGAGAATCTGAGACGTTGCCCCGAGCGAGGGAGGAAATGACTAAGTAATTTGGACGTCTTTAATGTGTGTTAATGACCATGAAAGAGGCAGATGGCGTGGAGTCCTCTTGGAGGGAAACCTCCACATCCTTTTCTTCTCTGTCTCTCAGGATGCATTTCTTCGCAGTGAGTCATGACACCATGCGCAGATGAAAACACACCGTTCGGCCTGTAAACACATTCCGGCGTGGACGTGCCCCCCATTCAGAGAGAAAGGCCTCAGAGTGGCCTCACCAGCACACGCCCCCACGTGCACACGCCAAACAACACGTCTCCATGGCTTTGAGCCCAGATGCGTCGCTGTGTGTGTGCGAGGACCTCTCTGCTCTGAGGAATGTGTGAGAGCTGCGACCGGCTCCTCGTTCCCACACTTCAGCCTCCATTCAGGTCAGCGGCCCACCCCGAGGCGGCCGCCACTGATCCTCCAGACCCTCATTATGCTCCGGCCTCAATGGGCCATCTGGACAGCTGCCGGTGGAGCCGACGCTCACGCAGACCACCGGCACACCTCCGAGTGTGCAGGTACATGACAATGACTGCACAGGTGTTTGTTTCATTGAAGAAACCAAGATGGAAAATATTCTTTGACGACGAAAACTGTGACAAAAAAGTTTTTCATCTGCAAATACAAACCAAACAACAACACGACAGAATGAACTAATTACTGTTTGAATATTTTTATGCAGAATCTCAGGTCAAACAGTGAGTTCCCTCAGAAGCCAATAAAATCTCTTGCTCAGGACCTGATTCATCAGTTTGCCCTGCCGTTTAGAAGAGACATCCTGTGTTCACACTGCAGGCCTTAACACTTAATTCTGATTTATTGCCCAGATCTGATTCTTTTAATTGACAGTTTATATGATAGTTTAAATGTGGCCCACATCACGTTCCAGTGTGAACTGGCTACGGCCTCAAAGTGACCCAAGAGTAATACGACATCGCCCGCCATCGTACAGAAGTAAACATGGAGGCCACAGAGGTTAGCTCATACCTGCTAACTCTTCTGATTTTTACTGGAGACCCCCGTTTGTCATTGCCGTCTCCCAGATTCCTGTATCTCTCCCGATTTATTTAATTTTAAATTTTTACATTTTCACAACTTTGTGTCCTTTTCATCACATTCGTTATTGTTTCTGGTGCTGGACCACAAATGAAAGTGGCCCACGTCCGAACTGGAAAATATCAGAGACTTGGGCTGTCCACACTTGATCTGTGTCACACATGAGCAGAGAAATTATAAAAAGACAGGTGTCACTTTGGCCTGCAGTCTGAACTCAGCCTCACATTCAGTCACGTTCTGTCTGGTTTGACCACAGCGTCATGAAACAGCTTGGTTTTCCAACAATGACCTGTAACGGTCTGCAAGTCACTGTCACGGTTTTGGTGTTTCCTGTGCTTCCTGTTTTATTTTGAAGTTGGTCTGTCTCTGGTGTCCTTGTCTTGCTTTGTTTCCTGTCTGTCCTGATTGCCTGATGTGTCTCACCTGTGGAATCACCCTGCCTGCTTGTGTATAGTCTCTGATCCCTCCTGGTTTTGTGAGATGGTTTTCTTACGATGTCAGGTGTCTCTGATTGATCCTGTCTTGTTTTTGGATTTATTCTCGGAGCTCTTTGGATTTCTGTTTGTACCTGTTTTGGGCTGTGGTTATTCCCTGGACTGCCTGTAAGTTCACATCAAACACTAAGAAACTGACAGTCACAGACAGATGATGTCATCTTCAGACCAGAAAACACTTGAAAGAAATGTCGTGCGTCGTTGTAGAAAGAGTAACAAAGTTTTATTGTATGACTGTAAAAGCTGGTTGAACATAAGCTCCCCTGCTTCCTAAACTATCAAGATCTAAATAGTCGTTGAATCAGTTTAAGGTCACGTGGTTCAGAAGAACTCTCTTTTACCTTGAAATTAACAAATTTACATGAAGTTAATTATAAAAGATTTAATGATTTCGCTGCATTTCTGTTTGTGAAACATGCCTCTAACTAAAGCACAAGAGGAATCAGAGGAGGGCAGATTTTAACCCCCTCAGCGTGGACAGAAAGTTTTCCCGCCTTGAGAGTCTTTTCTCAGACGGTTGAGGATCAGGGTTCACATGTTTCCCAGCTGCTCCGCGATGCTGCTGCAGTCAAAGGGACACTGACTCGGAGCCCCCCAGGTCCCACCCCTGTCTTTGTGGCTCAGGTCTCAGTCAGTCAAAGCCTGGTTCATCACCACGGCCTCAGGAATGCTTTGTGCCCGACCCCAGCCCGGAGACAGGTGTACAAATCACAGTAGATTGGGGTATGGACGGCAGGGACACGTCTTCACCAGCATCTTGGTGCTGCTGAATCGTCCGTACCAACATGTCAGATCTCACTTGTCAATTGAACTCTGCTCGTCTCTGACTTAGTAGCATTATTAATATTTTACTGATACCATCCCTCTCACTCTACTTTATATTTGATCGTTTTGTCTCGTGGAGGCGTTGCTCCAAAATCTTCTACTGGTGTTGGACTGGGTTGAGATCTGGTGACCGTAAAGGCTGCAGCGTTTTATCAAAATCATTGCACCAAGCATCTGCATGTGATGTTCCTCTTTCATTCGGGTATTTTTAGTTTGTCCCCGTCTCTCTGTACGTGTAGATATATGGATTTAACTGTTACTAAGGTGATATATATATATATATAGTATTTCCCACTGCGTCTACTTGGATATGCCGACTCTTTGCAGACTGATGTGATGTTATTTAATGTAAACGTGGGGCACGCGTCCTTTGTTCAGGGTCTCTGTGGGAAAGTTGGACCGACATGGCGGACAGGCTTAAAGGCAGGAAAGCTCTGTTCTAATGTCGGCTAAAGAGAAGCAACATGGAGGACAGTTCTGCTGCTGTGAGACATTTTAAACACATCTGTATAATGTAGAACAATGTTTGGAACAGTTATGAGTGTGTTTAAACACATTTATCTGATGTTTGAAGTGAGGAGAGTTTGTTAAAGTGAGTTGAACGAGAACTTATTCAGTGCCTGCGGCTTTCACCGTGGAAAAACAGAGCCGCTGCAGCCCAACAGGAGAATAAAACTTCCAGTCTTTCTTGTGCTTACCGCTCGCTCCACCTGTCCCCAGGGACACCGTCTTTGTCCAGACAGCAACACTCAGTTTAGCGTGAAGTCATTCAGACCTTCTTTGTCATTATAGGAGCTCTTCATTGGCCTCAGAGTGTGGGAACCTGCAGTCAAACAGTTCACAGAGGGCTGCCCTCAGTTTGGACTACAGGCAGCCCTCCATAGACTGGCTTGCTACACTTCATAAAATAATAACAGCAGTGTTTAGAGTCTCTCACAGCTGTTGAACTGTACCAGTAAAGTCAGGTACTTTCCCTCACCCTTTTCATGAAGAGTGAATAACACAATAAAACCATAAAAGCTCAACAGAAGCTCAGCAGAGTGAAGGTCAAAGTCTGGGACACTAAATTATAACCGTCTGCATTTTTATCTTTGAAACAGTTTGTAGAAAGTAAGACAATAGTTGTATTTGGTCCCAGAAAATGTTGTAATACCTGGATGAGCCTCCACAGGTGTCTCATTAACAGACTCATACTGTATAGTGTTGGTTTATATGTTTTAATATATTCTCAGGTCAGGGACTTTTTAACAGACGTAACTGAGAGAATAAAGAGTCAACGAGGCCTTTTTACAGTTTGTCTTTCTTATAAGACTCACAGGCTTTAGACACGGTGACGCCTCCAGCAGGTGTAAGGACTTAGTTACACGCAAATAAAGTAAGCAGACAGCCAACAAATACACTAATAATAAAGAAGAAATGATCAAAAATGAACAACATAATTGTAAAAATAGGATTTTATGTTCTTAGTGTTGAATTTCTTTTTTAATTTAACAGTTTTTGTTTTGTATTGTTAATCCGTTTCTAACTTCATCCAACTTGTGTATAATGACACTCATCACATTGATCTCCTGTCAGACATAACAAAGGGCCAGATTCCCTGAAGTTCTGCGTGAGTAAAAACGTGTGCAAACTTGATATCACCAGCAAATTGACATGTAAGCTGATCTACTAAGGTGTGGACGCAGAATGACGTCTTTCAGAAGTGCACCTGTTGTTCATTTAGTACTTTTGCCTTAATGAATATGCAGTTTGGGGCGTTTCACTTTTTTGTGCAAAGTAATGGGAGGGTAACATGCAAATACATTTATTTACTACACGCAATGTGCTCTTACAAGCAATTTCATGTGAGTGCAACAGTTTGAAAGGAAGGTGCAAACCGCCAAGTGCTGCAGAGATGGCTGCTGTTATCGCTGTGAGAAGGAGAGAAGATGTAGAGAAATTAAAAATATTAGATAATATTATTCTATATCAATACATAGAAATACAATTATTTTATTTAACTGCATGAACTGAATCTTTCTTTTGTATTTTCCTTGAAACTTTGGCAAAACTGTTGTATTAACATTCATGCCAATAAAGCAAATTTGAATTGAATTGAGAAAGGGTTTTTTCCATTCTGTCAATATTTCTGGCATGACTGAGGAATGTATAACGCGCACATTTCGCCTCTCCAGCCATGCAGTGTTGGAGCTGTTGGCTGACCTAAGGGCTGATTTGGAGCCAGTTAGGAGTCACGCTCGCTTGCGTCTGTGTCATTCCAGCATACTGTAGTTGTTTCTGCTGGAGTTTCCCAAAGCAGTTTCTCAGGTGTGCTGGACCAAGTACTTAGTTTCGTCTCAGGCAGGACGGGCAGGTACAGACGATTTCCACACGCACTGAATGAAACAAACCAAGGTTTTTACGCAGTGGCTGCTTTCCCTCCTGACTCTCCAAGGCGGAAACCATTAAAACACACAAACCCCTGATTTAAATACTCCACCTCCATTCTGTTTACACCTGTTGTCACTTATGCAAATCGTCTTAGTTAATCACCCATAACAGGTCCTACAATTACACGTGCAATATATTTAGAATGCACACAAAATGTATTACTCTTTATTCAGGGTGTTAGTAAATCCAGCCCAAAATGTTTAGTGTTGGTATATAGTCATTTGTAAATATGTATATTGTATATGTAATATTTTGGAAGGTTATCATTTATATTTATATAATTTCACTGAACTTGGTTTCAAACCTAAAGTATCTCTGACATGAAATATAAAAAATACAAAACATCCTCAGACATAATTTGGCGAGTGTTTAACTCCTCTGATCTGCTTCATCAGGACCGTGAAAGGAGGACTCTAATGTTTGTGTTCATGTAGGATCCCATCGCTTATAATCAGAAGAACAGAAAACAACTTCAATATCGCACAGTGGTTAAATCTTTAAACAGAGCAGAAGGCCCTACAAAAACAAAACAAGTCACTGTAACATACTCCAACTTCTTATATCTCTCTAAGTTGCTGATGAGCTGGTGCCACAGCAAACACAAGCAAAATTATTATTGTCACACAATTTCTTTCCCTCTTATTCATCTCAGTTTTCTTTTTTTGTAATTTAATTTCAATTCAATTCCGCTTTATTGGCATGAATGTAAAACAATATTGCCAAAGCAAAAAAATAAATTACAAAGGACCAATTAATTTCAATAAAACAGTGTGTTTGCGTGTTTTTAAAAATAAAATAATAATAAAAATTTAAAAATAAAAAATTTAAAAAATTTAAAATTAAAGTCAAGACAGTAAAAGCGTGCGTTTGTGTAGAAAAAAAATATAAAAATAAATATTAAACCTAAAAAAATGTATTAAACCTTAAGCATGTGTGTGTTGTGAATTCACTCATGGAAATTCATCCATCATTCATTCTTTTTTACTAAACATAATTTGGTTTATTTCCTGCTCCCACAAGTATCATCAATGATTTAAATACTTCTTTTCCTGAAATAAATCCACTCTGCTGCTTCCCTGCAACAATCTTTCACCACAAATTTTCTCCATCCACACCTACAGTTGTCCTGTGTCCTGCACCTTTACTTTCCTAGCCCTCCATCATTTCCCACGTCTTTTTTTATTTCCACTTCCCCCTCTTTTAGTCCCTATTGATTTTATTTTATAGTGATGTAATTCTAAAACAACCTGCTGTTAGCTGAGAAAATATCATGAAATGTGAGTCCAGATATAAACAGGAAAAACTATCCTCCAAACTTCAGAGGGTTTCTTTGTGGAGTGTTTTTGGCGGGAGTTTGGTGTCGGCAGAGTAAACATGCTGTCAGAGAGTGAAAGGTCCAGCTGCTGCTCGGAGGACAAAGACAGCTTTCTCACACTCTCACCATTCAGAGCAGGCAACTGGGAAGTGTGGGTCCCACTTTCCCTCCAGCTCTCCCAGCAGCTCTTCCAGTTTATTGCCTATAAGTGCAGCCGCATGGTAATAAGCAGCTTAACGGGCTTCATTAGGACGCTGCTGCTGGATATCCGACCGTTGAATCAGTGTTGATCTGTTCGCTGAGCATCTCCCTGTAACACTCGGTGGTGAGAACGGTATTTGAAGCATGCCGCATGCAGCACACTTATTATTGTTGTGCCTCCATTCATGGTGCACAACAATGCATTCCTCCGCCTTCATCTGCACATTCTGCAGAGGGAAGCCTCGGCCTCGTTTCAGTAACAATGAGGCGACATCAAAGACTCCGTGACACTTTGTACACATGCAAATGAGCTTCTCCAATAACTGTCTTTAGTATGTGCTCATATTATAACAGCCCTTCCCCGAGGATTACATTTAATAAAACCTTAAATAAGTACAAGCAAGCAAAATACACTCAAGTAGGCCTATCAGATATTCCCTGCTGAAGGTTTTCACATCCTTTACTTAAATATCAATACAAACGACATTAAATTAATGTTATAAATAAAAAATATAACAAAGCATTGCAATGAACTTGTGTAAAAGTGCAGATGTATAAGCAGCAAAAAATTAGTAGGGGAGACCGGGTATGATTGTAAATAGGGAGAGTTGTAACAACGCCAATTCCACCAATTAGAGATAAGTTAGGAGTTAGGTGATTATTTCAGTATTTACCTGCTTCCTCCCTGATCAGGCACGGTGGTTATCAAGTCTGGAAAGAGGTGCATTCAGAATATATAAAGAGAAAACATGATTTTGAGATAAGAAAGTAAAGTTTTTTGACCAAGACTATTTTTTGTTTAGTATCTATACTATTGCAGATAGAACTGTTTGACTTTCTCAGGCAACATGTGATGCATTTTTTCCTTTCTAATTTCAAACCACTGTGGTACCACAGCTAGCTAAACATTGGCTGACAGGGGTGGGGCGGGTTGTAACACTTCTTTAAAAAGTGTAACAACTATCCACAAAACATAAAAATGAGTTACTTTCTTGATTTTAATATTTTCCAGAGTGCCCTTTGCAGTCTGGGTCCACCAAGCCTGAACTCCAGGGTCACCAGCATTAATTGGTCAACACTGTGACCAGTACTCCCCATTCACATGTTGTACCTTTTCCATACTCGGTCTCCGCCGGTGGAGAAGGTAGAAAAGTGTATGGGCAGCTTGTGAGATTCCCGAATATTATTATTATTGATAACTTTATTAACCAAGAGTGGACACGTCATACACACTGTGTATTTTACCCCACTGACAAGGGAGCACGTTACTTCTCTCGGTGATCTTGGTCATCATCTGGCTAAAGTTATCAAACATTCGTTTTCATTTGCAAGGTGGACTAACATAATTACCTGTCCAACAGAAAACATCAGCTCCTTCCATCTGAGAAATATATATATATATATATATATATATATATAATTTTCTTTATCTCTAACTGCTCTGTTCCACTGTCACACAGACCTTCACTGCTGAAAGCTTCAGCTAATCGCCAATGTAAATGTATGGAAACATCCTCAGTCAGATTTCTTCAGATACCTGCAGGTACAGAGTTCTGTAAAAACACACTTCTCTTTAATAACTCCCCAGAGTACATGGATAGATGAATGTTTAAGTATGGACCCAGTCGACAGAGGTCTGATAATATCCAAAGAGTTGCCCTTTTACCACTTGATCGTTTGGCGAGGCTATGGGAGGCAAACTGGCAGGCAGCAATTACATTGGTACACTCCTCATCACTGTGTATTCCACATGGTTTGCTGCAGTTTAAGGTTCTACACAGATTACATTTATCTGCAAGTAAGCTAGCCAAACTCTACCCTGGTTTAGACCCGACTTGCATCAGATGAAGGAGGGATCCAGCTAGCCTCAGTCACATGTTCTGGCTATGCCCAAAATTGACTTTATTTTGGACAGGTATATATGACACATTTACATACAGTATTTGTGTAATAAAGTTATTGGTCCCAACCCACTAACTGCGCTGTTTGGGGTGATTCCTCAGGAAACACAGCCCCAGGCTGAGACCATAGCTTTCTCTACCCTACTGGCTCGACGTCTAATACTTCTTGGTTGGAAGAAGGCTACGCCTGCCTCTCATAGGAAATGGGTGGAGGAGGTGATGTCCCATCTCAAACTAGAACAACTCAAATACACTGCCTGGGTCCCATAGATTTTAAAAGTTTGGCAACCATTCCTATCCTATTTTGAGGATGAATTCCCTTTCAACACTCAATATAGTGTAGCCTAAGTTATCCCCCTCCCGTCTGTATGTATTCCATGCGTGTATGTACATATGAATATGTTTATGTGTATGTATAGCTATCTCGAAAGTACTGAGCCACTGTGCCACTCCTTTTTTTTATTTTTTATA
>NC_060167.1:2545320-2546189 GCF_021292245.1 Micropterus dolomieu | reverse complement strand
AGCAATTACATTGGTACACTCCTCATCACTGTGTATTCCACATGGTTTGCTGCAGTTTAAGGTTCTACACAGATTACATTTATCTGCAAGTAAGCTAGCCAAACTCTACCCTGGTTTAGACCCGACTTGCATCAGATGAAGGAGGGATCCAGCTAGCCTCAGTCACATGTTCTGGCTATGCCCAAAATTGACTTTATTTTGGACAGGTATATATGACACATTTACATACAGTATTTGTGTAATAAAGTTATTGGTCCCAACCCACTAACTGCACTGTTTGGGGTGATTCCTCAGGAAACACAGCCCCAGGCTGAGACCATAGCTTTCTCTACCCTACTGGCTCGACGTCTAATACTACTTGGTTGGAAGAAGGCTACGCCTGCCTCTCATAGGAAATGGGTGGAGGAGGTGATGACCCATCTCAACCTAGAACAACTCAAATACACTGCCTGGGTCCCATAGATTTTAAAAGTTTGGCAACCATTCCTATCCTGTGTGTATGTACATATGAATATATTTATGTGTATGTATAGCTATCTCGAAAGTACTGAGCCACTGTGTTTCCTTTTTTTTTTATATATATATATAATGACCAGAAATCTGTATTATTTTATCTGCACGCATTCACCTGCTGTACTATTTGATGTATTATTACCTGTAATAACACAATGTGAAGTCATCTCACTGAAATTGTTAAGTCTGCACCACTGTTTCACAACCAGCTGATCTCTAAAAACAGTTGTATTCCAGGGCAGATTAACCTGTTTTGGTGCCTCCGGGGACAAAAACGTGTTGTTGGGCTCTTGTTGCCTCCAAGTTCCCAGAAACCAGTCACTATTCCTGTACTGAGATAACACCTGGCCCAGTTT
>NC_060167.1:2544180-2545300 GCF_021292245.1 Micropterus dolomieu | reverse complement strand
GCTATGCCCAAAATTGACTTTATTTTGGACAGGTATATATGACACATTTACATACAGTATTTGTGTAATAAAGTTATTGGTCCCAACCCACTAACTGCACTGTTTGGGGTGATTCCTCAGGAAACACAGCCCCAGGCTGAGACCATAGCTTTCTCTACCCTACTGGCTCGACGTCTAATACTTCTTGGTTGGAAGAAGGCTACGCCTGCCTCTCATAGGAAATGGGTGGAGGAGGTGATGACCCATCTCAAACTAGAACAACTCAAATACACTGCCTGGGTCCCATAGATTTTAAAAGTTTGGCAACCATTCCTATCCTATTTTGAGGATGAATTCCCTTTCAACACTCAATATAGTGTAGCCTAAGTTATCCCCCTCCCGTCTGTATGTATTCCATGCGTGTATGTACATATGAATATGTTTATGTGTATGTATAGCTATCTCGAAAGTACTGAGCCACTGTGCCACTCCTTTTTTTTTTTTTTATATATATATAATGACAAGAAATCTGTATTATTTTATCTGCACGCATTCACCTGCTGTACTATTTGATGTATTATTACCTGTAATAACACAATGTGAAGTCATCTCACTGAAATTGTTAAGTCTGCACCACTGCTTCACAACCAGCTGATCTCTAAAAACAGTTGTATTCCAGGGCAGATTAACCTGTTTTGGTGCCTCCGGGGACAAAAACGTGTTGTTGGGCTCTTGTTGCCTCCAAGTTCCCAGAAACCAGTCACTATTCCTGTACTGAGATAACACCTGGCCCAGTTTCGTGTTTCACTTTGTGGGAAATTGATGAAACTTTATTTGATATGAACAAAAAAAAGGTAATAATACAGTTAATATTACCCCTGGAGGTCTGGAGCCTCTGGAGGAGGTCAGTTACCGCCGTTGCCCAGTTAGTAATTAAGCCTTATTCTTCAGCTGACCAAGTAGAAAGAATGAACTGGCTGCTTTTAAGTCCTAATCTGAGTAAATCATGACTGACGGCAATTACTGACACAATAAGCCTCAAGTTGTGGAAAAGAATCTGCATGAATGTTTGAACAGTCTAATAATGAGACATCTTAAAGTTTGTCTTGAAACAATACTCACACACAGTAGGTCTACATAT
>NC_060167.1:2536790-2544160 GCF_021292245.1 Micropterus dolomieu | reverse complement strand
AAACACAAAAAAGCCTTGAGAGCGACTTCCCAACCGGGGAAATGGGACAATCCGAGGAGCGAGTGACTGCAGCATCTTTCTGGCCTACACGCTCACTTACGGGATATGAGTTACTGATTGGACGCAGCAGCTGATTGGACTGATGTGATCGCTTTAATGGATGCTGCAGCTGCTGCACACTTGCAAGGCGTCTTCGTTGCTGTTTGCATCTTTATTTTTCTTCACTTTTCTGTTTATATTCTTTTAATCTGCTGTTTCCTGGACTAAATTCAAAATAAAGTGTGTTGGATCTGAACAATGATTGGCCGCTCAAACAAACTTCTTTATTTCAATCCTCATCAGCTTCCACAAAGTGGCTGCTGGTCTTCATGGCTCCACACACACAAGTCTAAATAATAAAACACGAACAACTATTTAAAACGACACAGTGTGGATAAAAAAGAAACAGACATAAAGAAACTCAGTGAACGATGATTGTCAAACTAAATAACAAGAAAAAGAAAATAGAAACAATAAAAAACAACAAGTAAAAGAAAATAAAGATATGTTTGGAATAATGAGACAGCAAGAGGACAGGTGCAGCTTAACAGGTTAAATTCAGAGACTTTTCCCTTTAAGAAATCAACAACATCATGAATATAATCATCCTCTTTATCTCTAACTGCTCTGTTCCACTGTCACACAGACCTTCACTGCTGACAGCTCCACTTCATACTCAGTGTTAATGTATGGAAACATCCTCTCAGTGAAAGTGTGTGTGAAGGTGTGTATGTGTGTGTTAGTATCAGGATCAGAGAACGACAGATTTCCTCTGTTCCAGTCCAGATTCACTCTGATCCTCTGGGGCTTCTTCTGAACGCTGAGATCAGTGAGTGGAGCTGATGGTGACCATGTTAAGTATCTACCTTCATAGAAACCTATTACCCATAATTCAGACAGTATGTTGTCCCCCTTCCTCTGGACAGACTCAGCTAACACACCCAGTAACCAGCCTTTACTGTCTCCAACCTCAACATCCCAGCTGTGAGTCCCTGAGTTAAAGCCCTCAGAGCCCAGGACAGAGCAGAGTTTATCAATCCTCTCTGGATTGTCAGGAAGCTGCTGTCTCTCTCCTCCTCTCACACTGGTCAGATCTTCAGACAGGATGAGTCTTGGATGAGCAGTGTTTGGGTCCAGAATGAGAGGAGTGTAGGAGACCATGTCCTTCATCTTGTTCCAGATGTTGAAGGTCAGGTTGCCCAGGTGTTTGGCCTGGTCTATCAGAGCTCCTGAGGGCAGCTGTGGATCATCCAGCAGGGGGCGCTGCTGGACTCTTTCCACTGCAGCCTTGTAGTTGAGCAGGAATGAGACGTCTTCAGCTCTCAGCTCCTCCTCTGTGGCTCTGACTGTGTCTGAAAGAGCTGCTATCTCTCTGCTCAGAGCCTCCATCTTCTCCTTCATCATCTGACTCTTCTGCTCCTCTTCCTCCCTCAGTGCAGCCATCCTGGCCTCCTCTTCCTCCTCTAGAAACTGGTGAAGCTTCTTAAACTGCTCCTTAATCTGCCTCTCTGTGTGTCGGGCCTGGACCTTCATGTGTTCTGCTGTTTGATCAAACTTCACTTTAACTTGTTCACAAACCTTTAACTTCTCCTTTAAGGGCTCCAGAGTTTCCTGAAGTTCCTTCTTGTGTTGTCGTGCAGCTTCATCGACGGGTCTGAATCTGTGGTTGCTGTGTTTTTCTGAATCTCTGCAGACGAGACACACTGGCTGCTGATGGTCCAGACAGAAGAGTTTGATTTTCTCAGAGTGCAGACTGCAGAGAGCCTCTGAAGCTCTCTGATCTCTCTCCTGTAAGAAGGCCTCACACAGCTTCTTTAACACCAGGTTAGGCGGGGGATCCTTTGAAGATCTTCTCTTACAAACTGGACACTCAGGTGCTTGTTTTTCTCTCCACCAGCTCTTCAGACAGACTTTACAGAAGCTGTGGCTACATGACAGAACAACAGGATCTCTGAAGACCTCCTGACAGACCGGACAGCAGAGATCCTCCCCTGATCTGGAAGCCATTTTGTCTCTGAAGCTGAAAACCCAGCAGACAGAAAGTACAGTCAGTCATGGCTCCCCTCCCTCCTCTACTTTAATGTTATGTTTTTAGTCAAACTCACCTTCAGTGTGTGGAGCGTCAGCAGGTTGAAGCAGCAGTGTTGTAGTTTTCCACTTTTCTCTCCTGTAGCTGAACTCACTCAGAGGAAGTTGTTAGTTTGGTCTGAAGGTGAATCTGATCGTCTGATTTTCACTCTGTGTCTCTCTGTAGTGAGGAAGGATAAGAGTCTGATTTCTTTGTCAGACCTTTGATAAAAGCTGTTGCTTCACCTGTAACAGGGTGTGTTTCAGTCCAAAGTACTGATTTATTGCTGGAAATGTAGACTGACTGTGTGCAGCAGGCTGCTCTAAAAGCTGTTTGTGCTCAGTGTTGAATGTAGAGGAGTTAACTTAATAAAATCCTGGGAATATTCTTGGAATTGAGATTTTGGCATATCAGGAAGATTCGTGAGCACTTTGTGGAAGCTAATAGGAAATGATGAATAATGAATAAAGCCTCAGCCGGGTGTTCAGCATGGATGTGTTACTAGAACTTGATACCAGACCCCAAGACGGCGTCTATCCAGCCCAATTAGAAATGCTCACCTGGCCCAAAAGCCAAATTTGATTTACTATTCAAACTAAACTCATCCATAATTGTATTTTTTTCAGTGTTATTTGTGGTGACAACATCTCTGATGTGAAAAGACACATTTAGTCATAAAAGTGTCATTCAAACATACAAAAAGGGATATATTAAGAAAGAATCAGCATTTTTGCCAAGTAGGTTTACCAGTAAGTATTTTGTTGTTCAACAATAAACATAGTAGATAGAAAATACACTGCAGTGTAGGGCTGACCAAGTTTGATTACAAAAAGATTAGTTACTCTCCTAACTCCTCAAGTCTAACCACCTCTCGACTATCCTCATGAACCAAAACCATCTCCTAGAATCCAAAGATTTTTAACCCCTTTTTTCTATTATCATGTATAATATGTACAGTCGCAGAAGAAAGTATGTGAACCCTTTGGAATTGCCTTGATTTCTGCACAAACCCCAGTTGGCACGGCCTTTCTGTGTGGAGTTTGCATGTTCTCCCCGTGTCTGCGTGGGTTCTTTCCAGGTACTCCGGCCCAAAGACATGCAGTCTAGGTTAGTTGGCGACCCTAAATTATCCTTAGGTGTGAGCGTGAGTGGTTGTTCGTCTATGTGTGGCCCTGCGATGGACTGGCGACCTGTCCAGGGTGTACCCCGCCTTGCGCCCGATGTCAGCTGGGATTGGCTCCAGCCCCCCCCCCCCCCCCCCCCGTGGATATGTGGTATGCAGGATAAGCGGTTGACGATGGATGGATGGATGGATGTTTTTATTGAACACAGTTTAAATATTCACAGTGAATTTGTTTTTCTTTAGCCTACTGTGGATAATAATGAAACATTATTTATAAGAACTCTCAGAGGAACTGGCTGTTGAATTGTCTTCAGAGCGTATTTAAAGCATGGATAAAACGTAGTCTGAGGTATCTGTGCGGCCATAAACCGTGCTGGGTAGGGTCATGGGGGTGGCAGGTTCTGGTGTCGGCGCCCCCCACGAAGGAATGTGAGGAAACGGCGACTTGAACATTGCGACGTGAATGATGGAGTTATGTATGTGAGAACTGAAAAACGGGAGAGAAAAGGGGTTTAGATAGGCTTATATACATGAGTGCATGTGATTGGATTAGAGAGGCACAGGTGGATGAAATGAGTGAAGCACGGGTGGTTGATTGAATGAGGTGTTCGAATTAGTGAGAGAGAGGCCTGGTCCTGTTCCTGAATCTCTAGTTTACATAACTCCATTAATCAGAACAAGCTTACAACCATCTGTGTATAATATAATCAGTGATGGGGAGTAGCTAGTTACATGTGATTTAATTACAAAATAAATATAATTGTAATGTGTTAGTTACTCATGAAAATGTTCACGATTACTTTTATCTGAATATTTTCTCTAAAAATCCCGGCTATATGTTGATTGATATTCATTTTGTTGTATGTTTTTCATTTGCACAATGTCTTCCTTTTTTATTAAGCTTTTATTGACAACCAGTAAACATATGAAATACAGAAGAACAGAATATACCAGGGAGACATAAAGCTGATAGAAACGAATAAAACACAAATCTAAAACTGAAAAATGTTCAACAGGGTGAACAGTCTTCATAGCTTTCCTGGTTTTATAGTATAGGATTGATTTAATGTACTGTTTGACTTTGCTGTCAAAATTGGCAAAGGATGGTTTATATTTGCAGGATTAAGATTTATGAACATGTGAGTTTGCGTGCAATAAAATCAAATTGATGATATAGAAATGATTTGCTTTGGTGGAATTAAAAAAGCTGAACAATACATTATCATAGGAAAGGGAGAATTTAGAGTCAATCCGTTGGGAGATAAATGTACAGATATCTTGCCAAAAAGTGTAACAGTGGGGACAGGAGCAAAGTAAATGATGCAGGTGTTCAGAGCCATTTGACAAAATGAGCATTTTCCATGTTAGTACTTTTTGGAGGCCAACGATCCATCTTTTCGTCTAGCACAGTATTAAAGTCCCCTCCCCATATTACTTTAGCTGGGGGATATTTTGAGTAGAGGTTGCAGATTTTTGATTCAGTATCTCGAAAAAATGCTACATTACTTAGTTTACTGTTGGTGACACAAGTATTAACCAAAATAAATTGATTGTCATTCATATTTACGACTAGAATAATCCATCTCCCATACATGTCTTTTTCGTAGTGCAATACCTGACCTTTAAATTTATCTTTTAAAATAGCAACACCTGCTGATCGATTACTGCCATTGAAAAACCAGATCTCACTGCCCCGTTGACTTTTCCAGAAAGATTCATCTGTTGAACATTCGCGAGTTTTCTGAAGAAAATAAAAATCAGCACCTTTACAATACAAAAATAAATGTAAATGTTCCATACTTGTATAGCGCCTTTCTAGTCTTTTCGACCACTCAAAGCGCTTTTTACACTACATCTGCATTTTCTATGAAGATTCTCAGTCATCCAGGTCATAGTTATCCAATGAAGGTTAAAATCAAGGGCAACTGGACTTGGTTGAAGACACTGGAAGACGTTTCGTCCCTCATCCAAAGGACTTCTTCAGTTCTGACTGACTGGGTGATGAAAGGACAGCATTGTAAGTGGGGGAGGGGGTCTACGGCACCACTTATCCCCCACTTACAATGCTGTCCTTTCATCACTTCCCAGGAAACTCAACAAACGTAACCTATTGGCCTCAGGTGAAGATACCAATGATGGTCGTTCAGTCTTGGCCACAGGTAGTCTTAACGACTGTCGTCACAGCAACAAGGAACACTAACGAACCAGCGGTATCGATGACCCGGGCAACGACCCCACTGAGGTTAAATAGCTGAGTTGCCCTGCCAGTCAGTCAGAACTGAAGAAGTCCTTTGGATGAGGGACGAAACGTCTTCCAGTGTCTTCAACCAAGTCCAGTTGCCCTTGATTTTAACCTTCGTTGGATACATCTGCATTCACCATTCACACACATTCATACACTGAGCCTAAGTGCTCAAACAGAAACTAACATTCACACTAATCAGGGGGAGCCGGGGATTGAACCGCTGGCCTTCTGATTAACGGCTAACCTGCTCTACCTTCTGAGCATTTCTTTTCAGAGTGACATTCATAGAATGGATTGAAAGAGACATTACAACAATAGATGTAGGAGCCATACACTGGGTTTGTTTGGGTTTTTATTGGGTTTCCTCTCTTTTCTTTGCACTGTAGTGTACATGCACGCGCATCGTGACGTCATTGGTTACTGTGTTTGTGACCGGGGGCGTGGTGTCTGTATTAATGTGTGTGTGCTCACCTGTGGGGAAGCTTGGGTTGATCATAGCTGCAGGGTGAGCATGGGGAAAAACTTTCTGTTGACCGTTACCATCGTCGTCATCATTACTAACATCTTTCACTGATGTCTCTGAGGTACCTTTGCACTGCTTACAACATGCATCACTCAAAGAGTATCGAATGACGGTACACCTGTTTGGTGCTACTTCCTCTCCCAGTTGTGCCTGTTTCGCCTTGAGGAAGTGTGCTGAAGACAATCAAAAGTGCTTCAGTTCTAATGCAGTTAACACGGTCTTGCACCATTTCTACGTTGATGATTGTCTGGTGTCTGTTGGCTCTAAAGAGGAAGCAGTTTCTTTATGTCGAGAGCTTAGTGCCTTGTGTGCGGAAGGTGGTTTTAAGCTTACAAAATGGGTTAGTAACCGACGCTCTGTTCTCGCTACTATTCCTCAGGATGAGCTCGCCAAGGAGGTGAAAGATCTGGATTTAAATAGTGACGCTCTGCCTGTAGAGTATGTCTTGGGTGTACAGTGGTGTGTCCAATCTGACTCATTCAAGTTTAAAATTACGCTTAAAACTCACCCACTCACAAGAAGAGGAATCTTGTCTGTGACTAGTTCGATCTATGACCCTCTTGGTTTCTTGGCACCTGTTGTTTTGTCTGCCAAGAAAATCCTTCAAGACCTCTGTAGGAGACGTTTGGGATGGGACGAGCCTTTACCTTCTTCAGTGACTAGAGAATGGACGGCTTGGCTAGAAGAGCTTCATGAGCTTGAAAGTTAGTAGATGTTTAAAACCTGTGGACTTTGGTTTTCTTGTCTCTGCTCAACTTCATCACTTTGCAGACGCAAGTGAGGAAGGGTTTGGGACTTTGACTTACCTGTTGCTCCATGATGATAGCGGGCGAACTCACAGTGCATTCATAATGGGAAAGGCACGAGTAGCTCCTTTAAAACTTGTCACCATTCCTCTGATGGAGCTGACTGCCGCGGTGATGGCTAGCAGAATGGACAGGTTGTGGAGGAAGGAGTTGCAAATGGACCTTCAAGAGTCTGTCTTTTGGACAGACAGCACTTCTGTTTTGAAATATATAAACAACGAGACGTCCAGATTTAAAATCTTCGTATCAAACAGAGTGTCTGAAATATTGAAAATATCTAATGTATCCCAATGGAGGTACGTGAATACGTTAGCCAACCCTGCAGATCTAGCCTCCAGAAGTGTTAAAGTTCAGTTATTTCTAAAGACTGGTGCATGGCTCCGTGGTCCTGACTTCCTTCATGAGCCTGAGAGCAGTTGGCCCCAAAATCCTGAGACCTTGGAAAACACTCTGATTGGAGACCCGGAGGTCAAGGCTGTGATGGTGAATGCGGCTCAGGTTGAGCAGGTCAGTCCAGTGGAGAGGCTCATTGATTACTTTTCCTCCTGGTTCCGTCTTAAAAGGGC
>NC_060167.1:2535194-2536690 GCF_021292245.1 Micropterus dolomieu | reverse complement strand
AATTAGTAGGGGAGACCAGGTATGATTGTAAATAGGAAGAGTTGTAACAACGCCAATTCCACCAATTAGAGATAAGTTAGGAGTTAGGTGATTATTTCAGTATTTACCTGCTTCCTCCCTGATCAGGCACGGTGGTTATCAAGTCTGGAAAGAGGTGAGATTCCCTAATATTATTATTCATAACTTTATTAACCAAGAGTGGATACGCCATACACACTGTGTATTTTACCCCACTGACAAGGGAGCACGTTACTTCTCTCGGTGATCTTTGTCATCATCTGGCTAAAGTTATCAAACATTCGTTTTCATTTGCAAGCTGGACTAACATAATTACCTGTCCAACAGAAAACATCAGCTCCTTCCATCTGAGAAAATCCACAACAATTATATCCTTTATGTTTGCCATCATCTGTCACGTCTTACTCTGGCTTCTTCATGTTTTCGCATCTTCGTCGGCTTGTGCTAAATAATAACTTCACTTCTCTTCTTACTTCTAATGAACCAGATGACTACTCAGCGACTGATTATTATTATTTCATCTTCTTCTTCTTTGTTCGCATTCAATGACGAGTGTCTAAACTGCCGGAATTATACAAGAAGAATCGGAAGAAGAACGCAGTGACGAAACACGCTCTGTAGCACTAAAAACATGGCAACGCAACATGGTGACGTCCGTGTAAGGGGGACCCGCGGTTATGTAGATAGAAATGGCTCACTCTAAGGTAAGAAAAACAGCTCGTTATATAAGGTCTTTATACACCACTGAAAACAGAGTTATGGATCTTCTATTGCATTTCTGTCAATAAATCATCAGAAATATTACACACTGAACCTTTAAGAAATCAACAACATCATGAATATAACCATCCTCTTTATCTCTAACTGCTCTGTTCCACTGTCACACAGACCTTCACTGCTGACAGCTTCAGCTAATCGCCAATGTAAATGTATGGAAACATCCTCTCAGTGAAAGTGTGTGTGATGGTGTGTATGTGTGTGTTAGTATCAGGATCAGAGAACGACAGCTTTCCTCTGTTCCAGTCCAGATTCACTCTGATCCTCTGGAGCTTCTTCTGAACACTGAGATCAATGGGTGGAGCTGGTGGTGACATTGCTGAGTATTCACCATCATAGAACTCAATTGTCCATAATCCAGACTCTATGTAGTCCTTCCTCTGAACAGACTCAGCTAACACACCCAATGACCAGTCTGTACTGTCTCCAACCTCGACATCCCAGCTGTGAGTCCCTGAGTTAAAGCCCTCCTTGACCAGGACAGAGCAGAGTTCATCAAACCTCTCTGGATTGTCAGGAAGCTGCTGTCTCTCTCCTCCTCGTCTCACACTGGTCAGATCTTCAGACAGGATGAGATATGGACCAGCAGTGTTTGGGTCCAGAATGAGAGGAGTGTAGGAGACCATGTCCTTCATCTTGTTCCAGATGTTGAAGGCCAGGTTGCCCAGGTGTTTGGCCTGGTCTATCAGAGCTCCTGAGGG
>NC_060167.1:2532645-2535094 GCF_021292245.1 Micropterus dolomieu | reverse complement strand
CATTATTACAGTTTAGTCTGCTCTTTATTCTGTGCCTATAGTTCTGTTCCTGTTTGGATCTGTGCCTGCCTAAGTTCTTGTCTTTCTGTTATTATCTGGTGTTTGTTCCATGCTTAGTTTCTGTCTGCCTGTCTAGTGTTTATGGTGATCCTTGAGTTATCCCTCTGCCTACCGGTCTCTCTGTTTTCCCCCTGCTGTCTCTCTGGCTGCCTGTCTCGTTAGTATCATCCCTGTCACCTGTGTTGATCCCGCCCTGCTCGTTAGTCCGTGTGTGTGTGTGAGTGTGTATATGCTTGCTTGTGTCTTCAGTCCTTGTCCAGTCACTGTAGCTTGTAATGCTCTGTCTTATGTCATGTGGATAGTCAGCCTGTTTGTTCTCCCTGCTTGTTTCTGTGGATTTTGGATTTCTGTTGGATGACCTTGTTTTATTTGGACTCATTTATTTTGGAAAGCTTCAGCTCAGCCACTCTGCCTGTAAGTGTGCTCGCTTTTAGTTTGTTTAAATAAACCTTTTGAACTGTACCTGCTCAACTCGGTGTCCTGCATTTGGGTCCACCAACCGTTTCAACCACACCAATCGTGACCGAAGTGCAGTGCGCTTGCGTACACAACAATCTGTTTAGGGAACCACCGTTTTTTGTTGAAAGAAACATTTTTCTACATTTTGTCGCCTCTGATCTTGCCCCTGGTCTTCCTTGCCCACCAGTATCATTCATTCCCTGCCAGACCATCACAGTTGCAATGAGCTTTGAACTTTTCCAGAACCTGAACCTTACCTAGATTCATAACTTTATTAACCAAGAGTGGACACATCATACACACTGTGTATTTTACCCCACTGACAAGGGAGCACGTTACTTCTGTCGGTGATCTTGGTCATCATCTGGCTAAAGTTATCAAACATTCGTTTTCATTTGCAAGGTGGACTAACATAATTACCTGTCCAACAGAAAACATCAGCTCCTTCCATCTGGGAAAATCCACAACAATTATATCCTTTATGTTTGCCATCATCTGTCACGTCTTACTCTGGCTTCTTCATGTTTTCGCATCTTCGTCGGCTCGTGCTAAATAATAACTTCACCTCTCTTCTTACTTCTAATGAACCAGATGACTACTCAGCGACTGATTATTATTATTTCATCTTCTTCTTCTTTGTTCGCATTCAATGACGAGTGTCTAAACTGCCGGAATTATACAAGAAGAGTCGGAAGAAGAACGAAGTGACGAAACACGCTCTGTAGCACTAAAAACATGGCAACGCAACATGGTGACGTCCTTGTAAGGGGGACCCGCGGTTATGTAGATAGAAATAGCTCACTCTAAGGTAAGAAAAACAGTTCATTATATAAGGTCTTTATACACCACTGAAAACAGAGTTATGGATCTTCTATTGCATTTCTGTCAATAAATCATCAGAAATATTACATACTGAACCTTTTAAGAAATCAACAACATCATGAATATAATCATCCTCTTTCTCTCTAACTGCTCTGTTCCACTGTCACACAGACCTTCACTGCTGACAGCTTCAGCTAATCGCCAATGTAAATGTATGGAAACATCCTCTCAGTGAAAGTGTGTGTGAAGGTGTGTATGTGTGTGTTAGTATCAGGATCAGAGAACGACAGCTTTCCTCTGTTCCAGTCCAGATTCACTCTGATCCTCTGGGGCTTCTTCTGAACGCTGAGATCAGTGAGTGGAGCTGATGGTGACATTGCTGAGTATTCACCATCATAGAACTCAATTGTCCATAATCCAGACTCTATGTAGTCCTTCCTCTGAACAGACTCAGCTAACACACCCAATGACCAGTCTGTACTGTCTCCAACCTTGACATCCCAGCTGTGAGTCCCTGAGTTAAAGCCCTCAGAGCCCAGGACAGAGCAGAGTTCATCAAACCTCTCTGGATTGTCAGGAAGCTGCTGTCTCTCTCCTCGTCTCACACTGGTCAGATCTTCAGACAGGATGAGTCTTGGATTTGCAGTGTTTGGGTCCAGAATCACAGGAGTGTAGGAGACCATGTCCTTCATCTTGTTCCAGATGTTGAAGGTCAGGTTGCCCAGGTGTTTGGCCTGGTCTATCAGAGCTCCTGAGGGCAGCTGTGGATCATCCAGCAGGGGGCGCTGCTGGACTCTTTCCACTGCAGCCTTGTAGTTGAGCAGGAATGAGACGTCTTCAGCTCTCAGCTCCTCCTCTGTGGCTCTGACTGTGTCTGAAAGAGCTGCTATCTCTCTGCTCAGAGCCTCCATCTTCTCCTTCATCATCTGACTCTTCTGCTCCTCTTCCTCCCTCAGTGCCACCATCCTGGCCTCCTCTTCCTCCTCTAGAAACTGCTGAAGCTTCTTAAACTGCTCCTTAATCTGCCTCTCTGTGTGTCGGGCCTGGACCTTCATGTGTTCTGCTGTTTGATCAAACTTCACTTTAACTCGTTCACAAACCTTTAACT
>NC_060167.1:2525059-2532545 GCF_021292245.1 Micropterus dolomieu | reverse complement strand
ATCTTCTCCTTCATCATCTGACTCTTCTGCTCCTCTTCCTCCCTCAGTGCAGCCATCCTGGCCTCCTCTTCCTCCTCTAGAAACTGGTGAAGCTTCTTAAACTGCTCCTTAATCTGCCTCTCTGTGTGTCGGGCCTGGACCTTCATGTGTTCTGCTGTTTGATCAAACTTCACTTTAACTTGTTCACAAACCTTTAACTTCTCCTTTAAGGGCTCCAGAGTTTCCTGAAGTTCCTTCTTGTGTTGTCGTGCAGCTTCATCGATGCGTCTGAATCTGTGGTTGCTGTGTTTTTCTGAATCTCTGCAGACGACACACACTGGCTGCTGATGGTCCAGACAGAAGAGTTTGAGTTTCTCAGAGTGCAGACTGCAGAGAGCCTCTGAAGCTCTCTGATCTCTCTCCTGTAAGAAGGCCTCACACAGGTTCTTTAACACCAGGTTACGAGGTGGTTCTGACCTTGAAGATCTTCTCTTACAAACTGGACACTCAGGTGCTTGTTTTTCTCTCCACCAGCTCTTCAGACAGACTTTACAGAAGCTGTGGCTACATGACAGAACAACAGGATCTCTGAAGACCTCCTGACAGACCGGACAGCAGAGATCCTCCTCTGATGTGGAAGCCATTTTGTCTCTGAAGCTGAAAACCCAGCAGACAGAAAGTACAGTCAGTCATGGCTCCCCTCCCTCCTCTACTTTAATGTTATGTTTTTAGTCAAACTCACCTTCAGTGTGTGGAGTGTCAGCAGGTTGAAGCAGCAGTGTTGTAGTTTTCCACTTTTCTCTCCTGTAGCTGAACTCAGTCAGAGGAAGTTGTTAGTTTGGTCTGAAGGTGAATCTGATCGTCTGATTTTCATTCTGTGTCTCTGTAGTGAAGAAGAACTAAAACTTTTTCCTGATTTGTCTCAGGTGAGTTCAGTGAAGGGTGGGGCTTTCTCAGACCTGCTCTGCTGAACACTGTTGCTTCACCTGCAAAACCTGGGTGTGCTACATTCCAGTATTGCTTCATTGCTGGATATGCATACTGATAGTGTGCAGCAGACTGTTAAACAGCTATGTTTATGTTCCGAAGTAGTTTGAACGTAGGTTGAATGTAGTGGAGGATTTCAAAAATTGTAAAAAATTATATAATGAATGGGATATCATGGAAAAGGTGTATCTCGTTAGGGGAGCTAGAGTGGAAATTCCTGGTCCTGGTATGGTAACCACTGAGAGCAAGCGGCTCCCCTGAGACACTTGGTTGTGGTCTGACTGCTGTGACGTGACTGGAGGATAGCCATTTTCAAACAGATCATCTTACAGATCGTCTGAATCAGGCGAGCTGATCTCTAATTCTGAATCCATTATATGTCGGTTGTTTATTTAATGAGGCAGATCACTTAGGAACAACTTCTTACTTACAAGGACAGCCTGGCAAGAGGGGAGTAGCGTCTTGAGGGGAGGAGGGGGTGGGTACCAGTTTAGACAGACAAAACTTTCAGTAGGAATGGAACAGGCAAGGCAATAACATACAATAACATAATAACAGAGGTAAGGGATTAAAGAAAGAAGGTACCGATACAGTTCAGGGTATAAACAATGCAGTGCAGCCGACAGAAAAAATAACTTTGAGAGAGTACAGCCACTCTGTATATTGATCTTTAAGGGAAGTGGCATAGCATAATTTAAGTTAAGTTTTTGAACAGGCCTAAAAACACAGCTCGGTGCAAGCTTACAGGCTGCCAGCTAGCACCAGGCCGCCTGATCCCCGGCCTACTAGCTGCCTGCTGGAGTCTCAGCCTGCTAGCACCCAGCGAGTTAGCCACAAGCCAACTAACCCCAAGGCTGGCTTGTGGCTAACTTGCTGGCACTGATCTCCGGTCTGCTAGCCCCCAGCCAGCCAGCGGTCCCCGGCCTGCTAGCTGCCTGTGGGGAAGCTTTCTCCTGCCTGTTAGCGCTCCAGCTGCTAGCCACCTGCCTGTCCTGCCTGCCTGCCTGTCTGTTAGTGCCCTGGCGGCTAGCTAGCCCTGTTTCGACGCTCCACGTGTCCAGTTGGTGGTCAGACCAACTACAGCTCCACGTGTCCTGTTCCCGGTCCCCAGCCCAGCTGTGCAGTCCTTGGCCGTTGGTGCCGACCTTCAAAGAGGTCTCACCTTCGTCGGTCTCCTGTCTGGCCTCAGGTGAGCCCCTGCTCTCACCGTCGACCTCTGGCTAGACCTCCTGAACAGTGCTGCCCCCCTGATCTGCCCGGCCTGTTGGGTTGTCCTCTGGGACGACCTCCTGAACTTTTTTGTCCCCCTGACCCACCTGGTCTGCTCGGTTGACCTCCGGGTCGGCCTTCCGAACCGTATGCCCCCCTGCCCTGCATGTTAGGCCTAGCGCCTTACCTGCCCTGTTCCCTGGCCCTGCTCTGCCTGTTCGGTCGCCCCCCTGAACTTTATGATCCCCCTGCTCTGCTCTCAGGCCGCCCGCCTGAGAATTAAGTTTACTTAGTATTTGTCTTGTCTCCTATCTTAGTTCTGTGTCTTTGTTCGTGGTCCCTTGTTCATGTCTTAGTATTTACTCCTAGTTCTGTGTTTGCATTATTACAGTTTAGTCTGCTCTTTATTCTGTGCCTATAGTTCTGTTCCTGTTTGGATCTGTGCCTGCCTAAGTTCTTGTCTTTCTGTTATTATCTGGTGTTTGTTCCATGCTTAGTTTCTGTCTGCCTGTCTAGTGTTTATGGTGATCCTTGAGTTATCCCTCTGCCTACCGGTCTCTCTGTTTTCCCCTGCTGTCTCTCTGGCTGCCTGTCTCGTTAGTATCATCCCTGTCACCTGTGTTGATCCCGCCCTGCTCGTTAGTCCGTGTGTGTGTGAGTGTGTATATGCTTGCTTGTGTCTTCAGTCCTTGTCCAGTCACTGTAGCTTGTAATGCTCTGTATTATGTCATGTGGATAGTCAGCCTGTTCTTTCTCCCTGCTTGTTTCTGTTGGATTACCTTGTTTTATTTGGACTCATTTATTTTGGAAAGCTTCAGCTCAGCCACTCTGCCTGTAAGTGTGCTCGCTTTTAGTTTGTTTAAATAAACCTTTTGAACTGTACCTGCTCAACTCGGTGTCCTGCATTTGGGTCCACCAACCGTTTCAACCACACCAATCGTGACCGAAGTGCAGTGCGCTTCCGTACACAACAATCTGTTTAGGGAACCACCGTTTTTCGTTGAAAGAAACATTTTTCTACATTTTGTCGCCTCTGATCTTGCCCCTGGTCTTCCTCGCCCACCAGTATCATTCATTCCCTGCCAGACCATCACAGTTGCAATGAGCTTTGAACTTTTCCAGAACCTGAACCTTACCTAGATTCTGTCCCTATAGATGGACCTGCCTGCCTGTATCCAGCCTTGCTTGCCTGTAAGCCTTTATACTAATCCACATTTGTAATAATTAATTTAACTGCTCCATCACATTTATCTACATGTGTGTTCCCTGTACTGATCACATTGAGACGAGTGGATTGTTGATGCTTTGTATCTGCCTACCTTTACATTACATGTGGAAGATTTCAATTAGATGAGGCAGAGAAGGTAAATGCTGTTCACTGGTCAGTAGGGGAGAGGACAGGAGGCAGCTTGATTTAAAAAAAATATATATATATATTAGTTTAAGCTTAAGTAATTTTTCTGCTATCTCAGGACTAATAATTTTAGTGTATATGTAATATTATATGCTCCCCTTTTCACCTGGAAATGTTTGCATCTTCATAATTGCAGCTGCTGCTGAAGATATTTTGGCAGCAAAATGCTCAAAGACTATCACAGGAAGTGCAGTGAGATGTTTGGTATAGACAGATGCTTCATTATGGATGTTTTGTGTAATGGTATTAAGTAGTACGATTTTACCTAATTGTACTTTTAATAAACCTATATATGTCATTACATTTATTCATTTAGCAGACGCTTTTATCCAAAGTGACTTACAATTGCTATACATGTCAGAGGTCGCACAACTAGGAGTTAAGTGTCTTGCTCAGGACACAATGGTGGGAATCAAACCCAGGTCTCCCACACCAAAGGCAAGCATCTTATCTATGCGCCATCACCACCCATCATTACCTTAAGTACTTGGCTCATAATATATTTCAGAATCAGAAATACTTCATCGATCCCCGATGGGAAATTCTGTGTTACAGTTGCACACAATGCACAAAAGGAAAAAGAAATATAAATAAAGACAGTGGTAAATACCGAAGTATCTAAATATCAGAGTGAAAATATAAAAGAAAATACAAAGGAGGGTGGATATGTACAATATTTACATATTTAAAGGAATTGTTATGGTGAACAGTAACAATGAATAAATAGTAGCAGCAGAATTGCAGCAAAGAGTTTTGCACGTTAAGCAGGTGTTATTGCACTAAACAGATAATAATGTCCAGTTTAACACTAACTAAGTGTCCGTGTGTCAGACAGGTATAAAGCTTGATGGCCACAGGCAGGAATGACTTCCTGTGGTGCTCTGTGGTGAATTTTGGGGGATTAAGTCTTGCACTGAAAGTGCTCCTGTGTTTGAGCAGCATATCATGGAGTAGGTGGGAGACATTGTCCATGATGACATGTAGTTTGGACAGCATCTCCACTCTCACTGAACCCTAAGCTGAACTTCAAGCATAAAAAGTGTTGATGCAGTTAGCTGCAAAATGTGCAACTTGAGGTGGAACTACATCTATGACAGTTAACAGTGTGGAAGTGTTACTGAGATTTAGAGAAGGCGTCTTTGTTTCAGTACATAAGATATAAAAGCTCACACAAAGTGTTTTTCTGCAAAACAGTATAGTGAATAATCCTCCTTGACTCTGTCACAAGAGGGCGCCGAATAATCATATTCATTGATATTTGTATTATTACCATTTCTCCCTCTCCCTCTTTCTTTCTCCCTCTCTCAATGATATGATCCAATAATGAGAAGATGAAAATAATACAATTAATTAACTAAATAAAATAAATAAAACCATAGGTCGGTAGTATATAGTAGTGATTTGTGTTTTTCTCTCTCCCTCTCTCTTTTAATAAAATTTTTTTAATTTTTTGGCATCAGAAGAATAATATTGCCAAAGCTTCAAGGATAATACAAAAAAACCCAATTCCATTCATACAGTTCGATAAAGAAGACAGTCAGTGTGTGTGTAAACCATAGGTCAGTGGTATTTGTAATTTTTTGATAAAGTCAATAAAGAAACAACAATATATTAATAAAAAATCAGAAGTATCAAATGTGAAATGTAAAAAACAAAACCATTCTCTCTCCCTCTCTCTTACCTCAACTGGTCGCGACAGATTTCCACCCGCCCTTCTGCTCTGGTTTCTACCAGTTAAAAGGAGTTTCTGCTCTATGGAAATATGCTCTATAGCACTATATATATGAAAGAAATTGAATTAAGTAATTAATCCCCCAGACGTCTTGTGGAAAGGTGCGAAAGTTCAGTGGGTGGTAGACTTGGTTCTGGGTGGACTTCGTTTTCAGGGAGAGAGATGCACCTCAAACATGTTCCAGCTGATCCACAACACACTTTTTGTTTTTATAATTAAGTTTTGATGAATGTTTTATCACAACCCTGTTTCCAAAAAAATTGGCATGCTGTGTAACCGATTTCTGGAATCTGGTAATTCTTGCCTTTGTCGTATTTTATGTTTCATAATGCCCCAAACTTTTTCAGGAGGTGACGAGTTGGAACTGCAGATAATAAGTGATTTCATTCAAAAACTACATATAACCCCTTTTAAGATCAAACACATCAATGGTCTGACAAAGCTCCGCCCCTCACCTGACTCACCTCAAACAAACAGGGACACAGTTTGTTCCTGTTCAGTTCTCAGAGAGAAGAGACGCAGCAACAGACAGACGGTAAGATTAACCTTTATTACAAAGCTGTGACTTCAACTGAGGGAGGACAGTTACAGGAGGGAGTACTGAAGTACTCAAGTACTTCAACTGCAACCTGCTGCTGCCTGAAACACTCAGAGACTCACAGTGAAAGTAACTGAGGCAGCTTTCTACAGCAGGGAGGGAAACACAGCTGACTGCCTGTTGTGTTTTCAGCTTCAGAGACAAAATGGCTTCCAGATCAGAGGAGGATCTCTGCTGTCCGGTCTGTCAGGAGGTCTTCAGAGATCCTGTTGTTCTGTCATGTAGCCACAGCTTCGGTAAAGTCTGTCTGAAGAGCCGGTGGAGAGAAAAACAAGCACCTGAGTGTCCAGTTTGTAAGAGAAGATCTTCAAAGTCAGAACCACCTTGTAACCTGGCGTTAAAGAACCTGTGTGAGGCCTTCTTACAGGAGAGAGATCAGAGAGCTTCAGAGGCTCTCTGCAGTCTGCACTCTGAGAAACTCAAACTCTTCTGTCTGGACCATCAGCAGCCAGTGTGTCTCGTCTGCAGAGATTCAGAAAAACACAGCAACCACAGATTCAGACCCATCGATGAAGCTGCACGACAACACAAGAAGGAACTTCAGGAAACTCTGGAGCCCTTAAAGGAGAAGTTAAAGGTTTGTGAACAAGTTAAAGAGGAGTTTGATCAAACAGCAGAACACATGAAGGTCCAGGCCCGACACACAGAGAGGCAGATTAAGGAGCAGTTTAAGAAGCTTCAGCAGTTTCTAGAGGAGGAAGAGGTGGCCAGGATGGCTGCACTGAGGGAGGAAGAGGAGCAGAAGAGTCAGATGATGAAGGAGAAGATGGAGGCTCTGAGCAGAGAGATAGCAGCTCTTTCAGACACAGTCAGAGCCACAGAGGAGGAGCTGAGAGCTGAAGACATCTCATTCCTGCTCAACTACAAGGCTGCAGTGGAAAGAGTCCAGCAGCGCCCCCTGCTGGATGATCCACAGCTGCCCTCAGGAGCTCTGATAGACCAGGCCAAACACCTGGGCAACCTGACCTTCAACATCTGGAACAAGATGAAGGACATGGTCTCCTACACTCCTCTCATTCTGGACCCAAACACTGCAAATCCATATCTCATCCTGTCTGAAGATCTGACCAGTGTGAGACGAGGAGGAGAGGAACAGCAGCTTCCTGACAATCCAGAGAGGTTTAATCTCTGCTCTGTCCTGGGCTCTGAGGGCTTTAACTCAGGAACTCACAGCTGGGATATCGAGGTTGGAGACAGTACAGGCTGGATACTGGGTGTGTTAGCAGAGTCTGTTCAGAGGAAGGGACTCATACGGTCTGGATTCTGGAGAATACGGTTCTCTGGAGGTAAATACTTTGCATGGTCACCACCAGCTTCATCCACTGTTCTCAGTGTTCAGAAGAAGCCCCAGAGGATCAGAGTGAATCTGGACTGGAACAGAGGAAAGCTGTCGTTCTCTGATCCTGATACTAACACACACATACACACCTTCACACACACTTTCACTGAGAGGATGTTTCCATACATTAACACTGGGGATGAAGTGAAGCTGTCAGCAGTGAAGGTCTGTGTGACAGTGGAACAGAGCAGTTAGAGATAAAGAGGATGATTATATTCATGATGTTGT
>NC_060167.1:2524699-2525038 GCF_021292245.1 Micropterus dolomieu | reverse complement strand
ATTTCTTAAAGGGAAAAGTCTCTGAATTTAACCTGTTAAGCTGCACCTGTCCTCCTGCTGTCTCATTATTCCAAACATATCTTTATTTTCTTTCACTTCTTGTTTTTTATTCTTTGTATTTTTTTTCTTTTTCTTGTTATTTAGTTTGACAATCATCGTTCACTGAGTTTCTTTATGTCTGGGGTTTTTTTTATCCACACTGTGTCGTTTTAAATAGTTGTTCGTGTTTTATTATTTAGACTTGTGTGTGTGGAGCCATGAAGACCAGCAGCCACTTTGTGGAAGCTGATGAGGATTGAAATAAAGAAGTTTGTTTGAGCGGCCAATCATTGTTCAGAT
>NC_060167.1:2505048-2524679 GCF_021292245.1 Micropterus dolomieu | reverse complement strand
CTGAGAGCTGAAGACGTCTCATTCCTGCTCAACTACAAGGCTGCAGTGGAAAGAGTCCAGCAGCGCCCCCTGCTGGATGATCCACAGCTGCCCTCAGGAGCTCTGATAGACCAGGCCAAACACCTGGGCAACCTGACCTTCAACATCTGGAACAAGATGAAGGACATGGTCTCCTACACTCCTCTCATTCTGGACCCAAACACTGCAAATCCATATCTCATCCTGTCTGAAGATCTGACCAGTGTGAGACGAGGAGAGAGACAGCAGCTTCCTGACAATCCAGAGAGGTTTGATGGTTTTTGCTCTGTCCTGGGCTCTGAGGGCTTTAACTCAGGGACTCACAACTGGGATGTCGAGGTTGGAGACAGTACATACTGGACACTGGGTGTGTTAGCAGAGTCTGTTCAGAGGAAGGGACTCATATGGTCTGGATTATGGACAATAAGGTTCTTTGAAGGTAAATACTCAGCATGGTCACCACCAGCTCCATCCACTGTTCTCAGAGTTCAGAAGAAGCCCCAGAGGATCAGAGTGAATCTGGACTGGAACAGAGGAAAGCTGTCGTTCTCTGATCCTGATACTAACACACACATACACACCTTCACACACACTTTCACTGAGAGGATGTTTCCATACATTAACACTGAGGATGAAGTGAAGCTGTCAGCAGTGAAGGTCTGTGTGACAGTGGAACAGAGCAGTTAGAGATAAAGAGGATGATTATATTCATGATGTTGTTGATTTCTTAAAGGGAAAAGTCTCTGAATTTAACCTGTTAAGCTGCACCTGTCCTCCTGCTGTCTCATTATTCCAAACATATCTTTATTTTATTGTTTCTATTTTCTTTTTCTTGTTATTTAGTTTGACAATCATCGTTCACTGAGTTTCTTTATGTCTGTTTCTTTTTTATCCACACTGTGTCGTTTTAAATAGTTGTTCGTGTTTTATTATTTAGACTTGTGTGTGTGGAGCCATGAAGACCAGCAGCCACTTTGTGGAAGCTGATGAGGATTGAAATAAAGAAGTTTGTTTGAGCGGCCAATCATTGTTCAGATCCAACACACTTTATTTTGAATTTAGTCCAGGAAACGGCAGATTAAAAGAATATAAACAGAAAAGTGAAGAAAAATAAAGATGCAAACAGCAACGAAGAGGCCTTGCAAGTGTGCAGCAGCTGCAGCATCCATTAAAGCGATCACATCAGTCCAATCAGCTGCTGCGTCCAATCAGTAACTCATATCCCGTAAGTGAGCGTGTAGGCCAGAAAGATGCTGCAGTCACTCGCTCCTCGGATTGTCCCATTTCCCCGGTTGGGAAGTCGCTCTCAAGGCTTTTTTGTGTTTTTATACTTTGTGTACATATGTAGACCTACTGTGTGTGAGTATTGTTTCAAGACAAACTTTAAGATGTCTCATTATTAGACTGTTCAAACATTCATGCAGATTCTTTTCCACAACTTGAGGCTTATTGTGTCAGTAATTGCCGTCAGTCATGATTTACTCAGATTAGGACTTAAAAGCAGCCAGTTCATTCTTTCTACTTGGTCAGCTGAAGAATAAGGCTTAATTACTAACTGGGCAACGGCGGTAACTGACCTCCTCCAGAGGCTCCAGACCTCCAGGGGTAATATTACCTGTATTATTACCTTATTTTTGTTCATATCAAATAAAGTTTCATCAATTTCCCACAAAGTGAGACACGAAACTGGGCCAGGTATTAACTCAGTACAGGAATAGTTTCTGGGAACTTGGAGGCAACAAGATGCCCCAAAACAGGTTAATCTGCCCTGAAATACAACTGTTTTTAGAGATCAGCTGGTTGTGAAGCAGTGGTGCAGACTGAGTTTAACAGTTTCAGTGAGATGACTTCACCTTGTGCTCCCTCTGTGTCATTACAGGTAATTACACATCAAATAGTACAGCAGGTGAATGTGTGCATATAAAATAATACAGATTCGTTGTCATTATAGGGACAAACTGAGGGGCGTTTGTGCTTCACTACAAACACATTATTATTATTAACATGATAACCTGCCTGATGTCTGTATTAGTAAGCACAAGTATAACTTTATTTAAGAAAACAAGGGTTACACAGTTAAATGTGAAAAGCATTAGAATGCGTGTAAAAAGTGTTAAACAATAAGAAGAAATCAGTGTGAGGGAGCATACAATAAAATGCCTTTTTGAATAAATGACATCCAACAGAGTTTGCTGACCTCCGGAGGGAGACTGTTTCATAATCTAGAGCCCAGACAGAATTGAACAACATTAAAGTGGGCAGTAAAATCCTGCAGGAGAAATAAGAAAGTAAAGTTTGCCTTCTTTTCCAAACCTTTGAGACACCTATAATAAGTGTTTCATCCACTGTGCATCAGGTTAGAAATAACCGCTGTGCAAGATATTTTTGGGGGGGGGTGTACTTTGATTTATGTGCTGATTATTTCTAATTTAGCTTTTTCTTTTTAACACACCGGCTTGGTTTTTATCTACATGAAGGTATCTATAATATAATTTTTAAGCATCACACTTGTTCGCTGCCTAGCCTCTGTTTTCAGACCACTTGCTTTGATTTGCCTTCTCCAGTAGCTCGGGCACCCAGGAGTTTGATTATTCCTAAAGCATCTATGAACATGGGTGTTGCTGAATGAAGTAGAGTGACACTACATGCAGAGGGAGACCTGTGCCTCAGCGTGAAGACCAACTGACCTGTTTTATCCACCCATATTTACTCTCTCTCTTCTTCTCAAAACATGATTGATTGCTGAATAACTAACAGCTGGCAGCTGCTGAGTGAGAATCGAGATAAAAGAAATACTTTCAATCAAAAGAAAGACATGCACGCCTACGTTTGTTCTGCAGAGACCTACGCTGTTAATGGACAGTGAAAGATGAACTTTTTTAAAATAAAATAAATACAAATATTTAATATAAAATGAAGGGTTTCATGTTTTCTGTAGTTTATAAATACATGTCATGATGTATTTGTATGTTTGGGTCCCGGGGAGACTCTTCTCATAGAATTATATAGTTATATGACTGATGTAATGTGTAAATAGGCCAATAATATAACACCAGCTGCAGGTATAGCCTACATACACATATTTAACTCGTGCAGGTATTATTGTTATTGGTAGTAGTAGTAGTAGCTGATGTATTGATCACTGACTGTGAACTCCTCAGTTGTGGGGATTAAAAAGTGGAGAACTGATCAATGAAAGCAGAGACATGATGGAAAGTTCACGAAGCCTTCTGATGAACTTTCAGATGAGGCCTCTGATTGGCTGAGGATGCTCTCCTGCGCGCGGATTGGCCAGTGGCGGACCCGCCTGTGGAAGGTTTCATTCCCTGCAAGAAAGGGTGGGGGAGGACTTCTGGACACATTTTTACATATTTTACAAAACAAAACAAAAGAAGCACATTTCATTCAGTTCATTTATATTAAGAAAGTCTTTTTTTTATTACTGACTTGTTGTTAAACCGAACAGTTGTTCCGTAAATGAGCAGAAATCTGACATTCAAAGATGAACTCCCCCCGCGTACAAGTTGGTGCAGTCCGATTTGCGCCCTCTCTCAGAATCAGCCCGATCAATAATACTGTCTGTAATCGATGCACGAGTCTGTGTGATAGATAGTCTTTTATCTCTTCTTCTTCTTCTTCCCTTGTTCTGATCCACCTACCGCAGGAACATGCTGCGCGTGAGGGCGGCGGTGCGCCAGTCTTGGAGAGGGTAGGTACTCAAAGCGTCTCACATGAGCGGACACGAGACTCCTTCACCTCAGCGGCCACTTTTAGAGGAGATCACTGAGCTAATGCTAGCCGAGACTCTGCGGCGTGTGTCCCTCGGATCAGAACTCAAACCCTGCTGGGTCAGATGATTCGGCGTTAATGAGCCTCCGCGTAACCGCACCGTTGGTGAGGTTTGTGCACGTGTAATTACCTCCCGTTATGTAATGATTGCAGACAGTGCTGCAGGATCTGCGGCTACATGAGAGCTACATTTGTATTTCATGTAGGAAACACAGGAAGTCTTCCTTAAACTGTCTTTCCTGGCGGTGTTGCATGCTGCGTCCTTCCTATAGATCATAATAATAATCTTTGTTTCATGTTTCCAACAATTTCACTTTAAAATGGCAACAATTCAAAAAAGCATTTCATAAATAGTCTCCTACAGACTGACATAGGTGTCATTTACACCGGGGACGTCGGGGTCATGTCTCCACTGGCTTTATGAAACCATTTGTTTAAACTTTTCTGAAAAACCGCAAAAAGAAATGTTGAATAATAAGTGAAAACGCTTTGAGCGAGGTTTATTTGCACAGTAGCAAAACATGCAATGCAATTTAGATATTGAACAAATGTGCATTGTCCAAAAAAAGTAGTATTTTGAATTGTCACCTGCCACCTAAATGTTCTGTTTCTCTAATTTCCACCATAAATTGGTGCAGAAATCTTTTCCAGAATGCAGGAAATTAACTGTCTAATGCTCAAAAGACCCCCAGACTCATATTCCCGGGTAAAATTTTTATTGAAAAATTGTTTAAATATCTTTTTCTCTCGTGAACCCAACATTGTGCATCTTCAGGTCACGTGAAGATGCACAATGTGTTAAGTGACGCCATACAGACTGAAACAACCTGCAACTTCTCTGAAATCTCTGCAGTATAAAAGCTCATTTTAAAAACTCTCATCACTCCCCTCACAACAGACTGCTGCTCCTGTTCACTGGCACTATTTCAGTGTGTTTTAAATGAAGTATTTTTGCTTAATTAGTTGTAACCATGTCAGTTACTTGTTGCATCTTATTTAGTCAGGACCCCCTCGAAAACTAGACGGGACATCTGAAAATGAATTTAATAGATCTAAAAGCAGCTGTTCCTCTTCCTGCACATGCTGATTCACGGTGAAACCAGAGCTTTAACGATTAATCGATCAGCTCGGTGTCAGTAAAAACAATCTGGTTCCACTTTCTCAAGTGATTTTCAAGTCTAAGCTGAATTTGTTTGAGTTTTGCAATGTTGGTCTCAAAACCAGAATCCTCAGATCTTTGTCTGAAGTTGTAAAACCACAGGGTACAGGCCTGTACTGGTACAGTATTTCCCTCTGAGATGTAAGAGTAGAAACGTAAAGTAAAGAACAAGCACAGTGTACTTAAATACAGTACTTGAGTAAATGTACTTATTTGCAAGACATTTGAAGTGAGCTCTGAGACTTACTGACACCACTAAAGGACTATTAGATTAATAATTTAATCAATAATGAAAGTAAATGTGAGTTGCATGTCACTGCTGTGTGAAAGGCCCTCTGAACTTTCTCACAGACGTACTCTGACTCGTTCCCCCTGTTATGACATGTCACTCCTGCCGTCTCTCACCGCTGTTGAACCTGCTTCTTGGACATGAAGACAGTTTGTCTTCCTCCCTCTGCTGACGAGTCTTTTCTGGCACACAGAAAGCCACTGCAGACGGCTGGTGTCAGAGCACGGCCATTATATTGGCTTATTGCAGGTAAAGCAGATGTCATGTGTAGTCTGATGTGTGTCTGTACTGTAGACTGTGTCAAAGAAGAGGACGGCGCTGCCGGGACGTCACCCGTTGGTGCACTGACATTTTCAAGTCCGAGTTTGGCGTTTTGACCGTCGCCATCTAGGTTTTCTGCAACAGAATGTACCATAATTTACTAAATGAGCATCATGCTGTGAGGCAGACCGCTGAGAATCTGCACACTGAAACGCTCGTGTTGTTCCTCGTGGTGGGAATCAGATCTGTATAGATAATATTCCAGAGAGTTCGGTCTGGACCGGTTAGACCAACTTCTGTTATGAGTTGGCGCTGTACAAACAAAGTCCAGTTTAATAATATTATATAACAGCGTTAGGAAGGGGGTGTGCGAGGATTTAAGGGGCCCTGGTCTTCATTTCCTTCTTAGAAGCAGTGACTGATTCAGAGAAAGAATCAGCTGTGTGTCATCTGTAAAAACTGCAGCTCAAATTCTTTTCACCTGCAGATGTTTATTATCCGAAAGCTCAGACGCTCAGTGTGGAACATGTAGAACGGGGGTGTGTTTTAGGGAACACGTAGGAGAACGCCTGTCATGCCACCAGCTGCTCTGAACCCCCCCGTGTTGGCTCTCATCAACCCTGTGACCTTCAGTTTCAAAAGTTTACCCCGGAGTAGTTAATGATATATGAATGACAGAAGGCGCCAGAGCTGGGATGTTGTAACTTTAAAACAAACTGGATCAAGCTGGAATAAGTAGTTTGTCAGAGAAATGACTAAAGAAGCAGAAAATATTCACAATTCAGACACTGGACTTTTTGGCAGTTTTTTGCTCAAGAAAATGACTTAACTGATTTGTCAAGTTAACTACAGTGAAAGGCGCCAACGCATCAGGTCGCTGGGTGCTTGTTGCCATTGAAGTTGGTTAAACTTTGTCAGGAATCGCATAGAAAACTCCAGCTGTTACAGAGAACTAGTGCTGGGAGAGAAGATCAATCTTTTATGTGTCTGCAATTTCCAAATAATGTCTTGATATTATATTTAAATAAACTGTATACTGTTGCAAGAAGTTTCTTGATAGACGAGCTTGGCTAATTTTATTTTTTTTAGGATATACTAAAACACACAAATCCAGTTGAAAGCATGTAAAAGTGAGAACATTGTGAAAATTTAATCTTAGTAGCATTAACCTAAAGTTTGTTTGGTCGATGTCCAGTTTTTTATTTTTTCATTTGCGTGACAGAAACACTTGATGTTCTTGAACTAAACTCGTGAAATAGAGAGAAATGCATTCGATGCACTTGAATCAGGGGGGCGTGGACGTTTTTCAGGCGGCTGGTGACGGATATTTATCTTATGTCCTGCTGTGTGGCGGTCGCCTCCTCGTGTAGTTTTATTTTAATTTTTTTTACCCCAGTCTTCTCTCTTTTCATCACGGGGTTCAGACGCCAATCATCTCAAGCTATGATTTAATCTGAGCAGTCTGTTCTCATGTGATATTTCGCTCTAAGGTTAACCGGATGTGTAGATGAATGTTAACTCTTTAGACTGGCCGTGCTTTGGGCAGTAGGTTTAGATTAAGTTATTTCTTGTCATGCATCCTTTATTTCAGCACCACACCTCGGTAGATTTGTCTGTCTCTGTTTGAACACCAGGTCTTATGAGTGGTTTTGTTCCGACAGGTAAGACTAGAGTTTGTTTCTTGCAGCTGTTGCGGCTGCAGTGAGTCAGTGGGGATCTGCTGGGCTGGGAAATGTGGTTGCTTTTGTTTGTTTTCTGATTTTGCGCCTCCCACAGCCGTCTCCTTTTGTTCTCATTCTGATTCCCTGGTACCTTTGTGTCACTTCACAATAAATGTCTGTACTTGCCTGATTACGTCGGTCATATTTTGCTTCCCTTATTCCTGGAAATCTACTGTAGTAGTAGGTCGCGCAGCAGCTGTAAGGCTCGGATCAAACGGACAATGTGGGAGCGCCTTTCTGTTCATTAAAGGACTTCCACATCTTCCAACACGAGCAACTTTCACGGCCGGTTTAAGCCAGCTCCGGTCACCTGCTGATCCACACAGTACAGCACAGTGTGATTTACTCTGAGTGACTGGAAGTGGGAAACTCTTTCAGTGGCATTAAATACATGTATATGTGTGTGTTTTGTGTGTTTTGAAGGTTGAAAACGTTCCCATGTGCAGCGGTGGAGGTGAAAAATGAGCCGATCCTGGGCTTCAAAGAAGGGAGTGCAGAAAGGAAAGAGCTGCTGAAGGTTGTTCACCTAACACACAGAGATGGAGCTGAATGCACTCTGAACATGAACTATAAATAAATTAATCTTGATTTTATGATTTTAGGCCTTAGACAGTCTGAAGGGGAGGACAGAGGAGATCCCCTGTGTGGTTGGAGATGAACATGTGTGGACCAAAGACGTCAGATATCAGCTTTCTGTGAGTAAAGTCACCTGGAAACTCTGAGGCCGCACGCTGCTATCATAAATCACACATACACATAAAGACGTTTACTCTGTTAGACAAGAACTTAGACGGTGATAAAAGTGGCCGAGCTGGATTGCAACTGAATTTTCAGTCATAATCTCCAATGTTGACTTTCTGTGTTTCCTTTCAAAGCCGTTCAATCACTCGCACAAGGTGGCAAAGTTCTGCTACGCTGACAAGGTGAGTAGACGCTGAACCTTCGGGCTGTTTTTCAGTAAACATGCATGTTAGTATTATTTGAAGCTACTATTTACAGGCTTATTTCTATTTTAACAAGGCCCCAAATCTACCAAATGTAAGTCTTTGAAATGATTTTGCCGTTATCGACATGATTCAGCACAACTCTCTCTAAATAAGAAGGACCTCTGTTGCGTCCTGAGTCAGTTGGATTTTGGTTCATTCATAACTTCAACAGCTGCACACAGCTGGGTGTGAAAATCAATACTGTGCTCACAGTGATCATTGATCGCGCTCGGCGATGTGCTCTGACACCTGACTGCAGTCCGTTGCATGTAGACGAGCTTTTGCTGAGGAGCAGCAGGTCGGAAAACGTCTGTAGCTGATTGGCTCGTTGAGTTCAGACTTTTTGGGCACACAATTGCAGAAAATGTTTGGGAGAACAAATAAGACAAAGGACAAAAAAGCCGACCAGCTGACAGGCGGCCTAAAGGTCGAATCTGTGTCGCTGTAGCCGAGGGCATTTAAACTCGTGCGTTGGTGTCTGCTAGTTATTGGTGGGGTTTCTATGTTCCACTGTGTAGAGTTTCTTCTTCATTGGCGTGAGCTGCTGCAAACAATAGCGGCTGAAAGTGAGCGGATCGATGTTGAACAAGGGCACATAATAATAATAATAATAACAATGTTATATCAATAATTATCAGGATAAATGTCAAATCATTATTTCTTTTAAATTTTAAGGCTGATTTGTGCTCCTGAATGAAAGTTAAAGATGGTTAATTGGGGTTTTAAACTTTTCTTTCTGGTCATGAACAAACTGGTCACTACGTGAATCTGAGGCAGAACATTCAAAGCTATTGTGATAAAATCTGTTTTCAACAAATATACATGAGTAAAACTAAGTAAAAACTTGTCATGTCATTTTTCCTCACCAGAATAAATATCTTAAATTAAGTCCTAATTTGTTTGAGATTCAAATGAATTAAACCAAACATTAAGGAAAATTATATCACGATAATTATAATTATTGTTTTACAAACTGGCCTTTAGGCTTCAGATCTGTTTCAGCTGTGATTATTCCCTGAAGTTCTTGTTGTGTTTTCCGACGCTGTGTTTTCTCTGCACCGCAGTCGACCTCTAGAAACGCTGTTTTTGTTTTTTTACCATCTGCCGACCCCTCATTTGTGTTTGTAATGTGACTGATGCAGGAGCTGATCAACAAAGCCATCCTGGCGTCCGTGGCGGCGAGGAGAGAGTGGGACCTGAGGCCCGTCCGGGACAGAGCCCAGGTCCTCTTCCAGGCGGCCGACGTCATCAGCGGACCCAAGAGAGCAGAAATCCTCGCCAAGACCATGATCGGGCAGGTACAGCAGCCACACGGCAAACTCTTCTCTAACTTGGACGGTTTAAAGAGTCAACTTTGAATTTATTCCAATCGACTAGAAAGTTGTAACCCATCCGTCAGATAAGCACGGCGGTCAGAGCGTGAACAGGCTGAACACGTCGAATCATACCTGGACATTAACACTCCTCATTCATCCTCAAACTCAGACAGAATAAAGCTCGTTGTTTTCTCGTGTGGCGTTCCAGGGGAAGACGGTGGTCCAGGCGGAGATCGACGCCGCTGCAGAGCTGATCGACTTCTTCAGATTTAACGCCAAACATGCCATTGAGCTGGAGCAACAGCAGCCATTAGATTGCGATGGCAGCACAAACACCATGCTGTATCGAGGCCTGGAGGTGAGAACTTACCTCAGGACTCATATTTACCTTTTTATTATTGTCACACAAACAAATGTATCTACCTTCTTTTTCCCCTCAGGGTTTTATTGCAGCTGTGGCCCCTTTTAACTTCACTGCTATTGGTGGAAACCTGGCAGGTACTCCGGCTGTGATGGTGAGTGTGTGTCTCTCTGAGTAAAGCAAGACAGGAACCAGCTAACGAGGAATATATTAATCAACCACTCAGTCCTGCAACATTCTGAGGACAATTTAATCATTTTATTTAATAAATTAAAAGAACACACACCTGTGGTTCCTCGTCTCTGAATGATTGGATCCAACACATTCATGTCGTTACAAAAACCTTTGCTGTAAAATGATAAAATGTCGTTAAATCTACCTCTCAGGGTAACGTGGTGCTGTGGAAGCCCAGTGACACCGCCGTGTCTGCCAGCTACGCTGTCTACAAAGTCCTGAGGGAGTGTGGCCTCCCCCCAAACATCATCCAGTTCCTACCGGCTGACGGTCCGGTGTTCGGAGACGCTGTCACCTCCTCCGAGCACCTGGCCGGCATCAACTTCACCGGCAGCGTCCCGTAAGGAGATTTATTTTAATAGGAGTTGTGTTTCAGATTTAATAACTCATATTCCAGTCAAACACTACACAGCTTAGACTTTTATATGGCCCTTCACTGATCTCCAGGTTGTTGTGCAGCGCGGTGGTTTTCTTCTGTTGTGTATAGATGGTACGAATGTTTTGAATCTGTTTTTGCAGGACGTTCAAGCGTCTTTGGAAGCAGGTCGCCCAGAACCTGGACACCTACAGGACCTTCCCCAGACTGGCAGGAGGTGAGCAGAGCCTCTGAGAGGACAGAGCAGGGAGCGGTGCCTTTTTTTGACCTGCATGTTAAAGTCATGAGTGTTGGTTTTTTTATTTTCAGAGTGCGGCGGGAAGAATTTCCACTTTGTCCACAAGTCGGCGGACGTTGAGAGCGTGGTGAAGGGGACGATCCGCTCGGCGTTCGAGTACGGAGGTCAGAAGTGTTCGGCCTGCTCCAGGATGTACGTACCTGACAGCATGTGGCCGCAGATCAAACGGCAGCTTCTGGACATTCACAGGAACATCAAAGTGGGAGACGTGAGTTCAAAACGCCGCCCTGAAGACAGGAAACAAGCCGTGGCTGAGAGACGCGTTTGAGGGAAATGTGTCTGACGTTCATGCGATTTGTAAATTAAGTGCCGACTTTCTTTTCTTGTTCTTCAGCCTGTGGAAGACTTCAGCACCTTTTTCTCAGCGGTGATCGATGATAAGGTGAGCCTGTCTTCAGCTGTGTCCAAATAAAGTCCATGTCCTCTTTTAGTAGATTGAAGTGTAACGTTGTCCTCCTCGCGTTTCCTCCTGTAGTCATTTGCTCGGATAAAGTCGTGGCTCGACCGAGCCAAGTCCTCCGCTAATCTAAAAGTCATCGCTGGAGGAAACTGTGACGACAAGAAGGGTTACTTTGTGGAGCCGACCATCATCGAGACCACAGACCCAAAGGACGCCATCATGCAGGAGGTACAAACTTTACACAATATTAGTTTTCCAGCCTGATTCACACCTGGACGCTCGTGCTCCGTGCACGGCTCTGCGGCTTCAAAGTCATTACGCTTCCTGCTCAGCTCGCTCTCATTGGCTGTTCAGCGGGTTTCTCATCAGAGGCTCCGCTGCTGAAAGCTCTTGGTTCAGTCTAATCAGCTCAGTCTGAAGATTTGTAGATAAAGACGAGTTCGTCCACACGCTGAACGCCTCTAATGCAGATGCCGGCCCAGAGACCGGACGGCGTGATGCGCTCAGTCTCCTTCAGTACAGTCACACCACATTATGTGGCAGCATGTGACCACAGGGGGGCGCTGTAGCATGGAGTTTAGTTTGTACAAGTGGTTGTTTCCATTAACTTCATTCAGTCTGAAAACAGGTGACAGAAGAAAATACCTGACGGTGTTTAGATGCTGCATGTTGTTGTTCTGAGCCCAGACAGAGGAAGTGTCACAGCTTCTGTCTTTAAAACACTTTTATAGACCTTCGTGTCTGAACACTAAACTTCTCTGTTAGCATGTTACCAGATTTCCTCTTTATTTTGACCTCATGGCTGGTTTTATATGTAACTATAAATATTTATATACACTCATTACTCCTCCCTTGTTAAACGTTATACAGATAAAAATGAAGGTTAATGTACGGTAGCACCGTCAGTGAGGCGCAGTCTTAATCTGGTGCTGCTGCAGAATGAATGTAGACGGTTAACCCTCATCATTGTGTGGCCTAACTCTCTGGATCACCTCCATAAACATGTGAAACGTGTCTCACAGAAACATCCTGCGGTGTTTGGTTAACTAAGCTGCTCAAACCGTGTTTCACGCTCTGATTCTCACACTGAGAACTGATCCGTCCACATTACATCTGTGTGTGTGTGGTTCTGTGTCCTTTATGTGAACCAGACCAGCTGCTGTCTAACAAGAATATTTGCAGTTGTGTTTTTTTTAGGCTGTTTATTTATTTATTTTTACATTTTGGTGACAACGTGTGTTTTTTTTTTTTTGTGTGTGTGTTGCAGGAAATCTTTGGGCCTGTTCTGGCAGTTTATGTTTACCCTGAGAACGAGTACAAAGCGGCGCTGCAGCTGATAGACAACACGTCCCCGTACGCCCTGACGGGAGCAGTGTTCGCTCAGGACAAGTAAGACACGTTTATCTACACGGCCACACATTTGCTCAGTTAGGACTGTTTTCCTGCAGACGCATACAGGATCTTTTTTTTAGGACTGAAAGCATTTTTTAACTCATCTTTCAGGACGGCGTTTTAACCCTGAGTAACCACTTATTTATAAAACTAAAATAGATCTTTACCAAAAAATTCAGATTCATAAGATCTGCAGGTAACTTTTCCTTTTTATAAATCTCAGTCCATCTGAAAATGTGTGCACTACAGATGGTTTAAAAGAAGTGGACACAGCCGTCTTGACGTCACCTGTTGCTTTGAGGAGTATTGTGGAGCTAGCTGGGTTAGCAAAGTGCGTCCGTATTTCACATTAACTGGGATGCTAATTTTGACTCGGGCGTTTCTTCAGACGTGACGCTGACTGGAAAACCTGCCAGAACATTTCCATAAAGAGGATTTATTTTCCAGCTCCTCCTGAAACCTTCAGCTTTTTCTCTTTGCGTTGACCTTTGAACTCAAACACAAAGGATGAGAATCTCTCGTGTGACTCACCTGAGGAGCTCACAGCAGCAAACCTGTTTTGATCTCGGTTTGATGTCTTTGTTTTTATCTGCCGGCCTCTTTGCGTTGCAGGAATGTGATCGACGAGGCGGCGAAAGCCTTGAGAAACGCCGCGGGGAACTACTATGTAAACGATAAATCCACCGGCTCAGTTGTCGCTCAGCAGCCGTTCGGTGGCGCCAGAGCTTCAGGTAAGAGAAGGCGTTTCTCTGCGTGCGATCAGAGGAGCACGCAGGGGAACCCTCTCCCTGCAGGTGAGTCTCAGTCTGTGTCTGTCAGCTGTGTTCACCTGTTCACTTTGCTCTTCATCAAGGAACCAATGACAAACCCGGAGGTCCACACTACGTCCTGAGATGGACGTCGCCGCAGGTGGTGAAGGAAACCCACGTCCCCCTCACAGACTGGAGGTACCCCTACATGGGCTGAGAGGGAGTCTGCTGGTCCAATCAGAGCCTTCCCTCCGTCAGCAACCCTCTGTCTTTGCGCTGAACCTGGACCTGAATGTATTTGAGGAAGTGGGATCCATAAAAACTGATCGGGCTGCAGCCGCCTGGTGGCGATCGACAGATTGTCTCCGACGTCTTTCAGCGTCAACACGCTTTTATCTGACCGAGAGTCAGCAGAAATGTTGCCCGATGATGTTCATAGTCAAAGACAAACATGTCTATAGCTTTATTTTTTTAATCTGAAACAAATTAATCAGTTCGTCAGATAACGTTTTTGATAACCGATCAATAATTTTTATGTTCAAATGGAAAAATTCAGTAGTTCCATCCTCTAAATAATGAATATTCTCAGCTTTTCTTGTAAAACATTTGGAGACGTCACATTGAACTGTGGGAAATGGGGATTTTTCACTGTTCATCTGTCAACAAATTAATCAAGAGAATAACGGCTGATTAATCAATAATGAAAAAAAGAGATTATTATTTTAGTTCTGAGTATGTTGCATCTCTAAAAGCATATTGATGTCTCATATTGGTTAGTTTAATTATGAAAAATGTTTCTAATCTATAATAATTTTAGATGTGAAAGAGGTTGTTTCCTCTGTGGTCCTGAGGTGTTTTTGTGTCCCAGTAAAATCCTCTCTTTGTGTCCGGCGACGCTCACGCCGGCGTCCTCTGCCCAACAAGCCACACGAGAAGAAACGCAGCAGTTATTTGCACTTTAATTCCAGTTAGCTGTGAAACTGTCTTGGAAGATTAAATGCAGATGACGTTAACGTATAAAACCTGCTGTCGTTTCACTTGTGCTGATATAATTTCTGCTGCTTTGTCTTTTATCAGTCTTGAGTACGGGATATTTTCAGAAGAGTGTTTTGTATTTTAATCTTTTGCTGTCCTCAAACAAATGCAGCTGATTTATTTTTGTCTTCAGAACGTGCCTGCCTTAGTAACTCTGTAAATTCAGAATCTTTTGACAATAAATATTAAATTATTAAATTGTAGCTGTTTTGTTTGTTGTTGTTGTTTTGCTTGTTTTATTATCACTTCTGGCAGCGACATCCATAGCAGTCGGAGCCCATCAGGTAAAAGCAGTCATGTAATGTTAACTCTGTTTTATTTTTATTTTTTATTTAACCCATCTTTAACCAGGTGAGACCATTTGAGATCAGGGATCTCTTTTACAAGGGTGACCTGGCCAAGACAGCAGCATAAAGACGACAGCAATACCACAAGAAACATGCATATACACATCAAACAATTCAGGTGACTTTAAAATAACTCTGCACAGCTGCACCATTCATCGCCGTACTATTAATTGCTTAAAAGTCCGAGCGAGACCAGTTCTCTTAGTTTGAAGCCTCAGTAAAGCTCTGCAGCTGTAATGTGGCAGCATGAACTTTGTTAGCTTGTGTGTTTGTCACTGCAGGTGGAGAATGATTTGCTCGTACGTTAGTGGTGCTGAATAATGGAAGGTAACTCTGGTACGTCTGTATCATTGCAGCTAAGGCTAAAAGCTTTCTAGGTGGCTAGTTAATATGACAGTTTGCTGCCGAAGCTAACAATGAGGTTAAAAATCTGACCAGTTTAGATCTCAATTCAATTCAGCTTTATTGGCATCAATGTAAAACAACAATATTGCCAAAGAAATTAAATAAAGGAAATAAAACAGTAAAAAATGTGGTTTTTGTGTGAATAAAAAATAAAATAAATATATATTAACAATGAAAATAAATAAATAAAACAGTAAGGTCGTTTGTGTTGTGAATTCAATTCATATGGTTTATTAAAAATAAAACAGTAAACGTGTTTTTGTATATTAATGGACAAAATACATAAAATCAGTATCAAATATGAAATGAAAAAAACAAGTAAAGGAAAAATTACTAAAATAACAAACAATAAAAATAATAATTAGAACATTTTTCAGTACAGTTATTTATTATATTTATGAGTCTAGTCTGAGTTTCCACTGGTTGTCCTCAGATCTCCCCGCTGGTTGTGTTGACTGAGCTTTGTTGCCCCTGCAGTGGTCTGATAGGTTCAAATCCTTGCAGAATTTAAAAAGCCTAATTTCCACTGCACAGTACTTTTCTCGATTTTGTTTACCACTGCAGATTGGGAACATCCTAAGAGTCAATTTGACATTTCCATGCTGTCTAATAATATTAATTTAATATAATATTTCAGGCTGCGAGGATCGAGGAGGGATCTCTGAGGAGCCATGAGCAGCAGATATGAGATTTCCCCTGAACCATTTGGCCTAATAAATCATTCCCAATGTCAAAAAGACACCATGATCGTATTCTGGGTTATTCCATAATTAATTCCCAAAAGAACAGACAAATGTCACTGTGTTTTTTGATGATGCTAAAGTCTGCTTCTAATTAAGGAAAAGGTTTAGAGGATTTAGTGGATGGTTTTCCCTGTTTGCACCACTTAAAGCCCACTCTCTGATTTGTGAATCCTTTATTTAGGACTTGACTTACTGGAAAAGTTTAACAAATAAGCTCTAGAGTCAGTTTCAGAAATCGTTATTCTGTTATTAAAAACATAGAAAAAAGGTCTTTCTCCATCCACATAAAAAGCTCGGCTCAGATTTGTAAAACCTTTTATTTTCATAGTCATGAACATGTTTTTTAAACCAGTCTACATGTTAATCTAGTCTAATAATGATACTAATTAAGAGGTCTGTTCAGATTCTCCTCAGTGTCTCCTGATCCAGGGTAAATAATAAAGGCGACCGAGTCTTTTCAGTGGCGGCTCCAAATCTCTGGAATATTCTACCTGTTCAAATAAGAACTGCTCAGACTGCTGAAGTCCTTGCTTATTTTAATTCGAGTTGAGTTTTGAGACCTTGACCTTTTCTACTGTCTTTGTTTTGTATGTTTGTGCATCCTGAGCTTGGAAAGCACTTTGGTCAACTAGGGTTGTTTTTAAAGTGTCAATTAATTAATTTGACATTTGAACTTTAGTGGTTTCTGATGTAGACCTGCTCCAGTATGATCGAAACGCAGAAATCTTTTGTTTTCTAAATAGAATTTAATTTTCACACATCTGAAACTGTATTTCAAACTGTCCGAGAGTCTACTTGTCATTCTAGTCCAGATATAGTGGGTTCTGGACTCAGTGAAGAAGAAGCAGTGAAATCGCCCTGAAATGAAGGTTTCACAAGTCAGAAAGTGCGGTTTAAAAGCCTGAAGTCTTTCACTACGAAGCCAGCTGTTACTGTAACAGCTATACGTGGTACAAAAATGGAGAATCGGTTACTAAATAGCAGAAGTTTGGATTCGAGTCACATGACTTGGACTCAAGTCAGAGTCACGTCACTAATTTGATGGCTTTAGACTCGACAAAATTAAAATAGACTTGCAACTCGACTTTGATTTTAACACCAATGACTTGTGACTTCACTCGGTCTTGACTTGAGACTTGACTCTGACTTGTTGGTCTCGACGGTCTGGACTTGGGACTTGACTTGGGACTTGTCGGTCTTGACTTGAGACTTGATTCTGACTTGCCTGTCACGACCGATCTGGACTTGGGACTTGACTTGAGACTTGTCGGTCTTGACTTGAGACTTGACTCTGATTTGCTGGTCTCGACCAGTCTGGACTTGGGACTTGACTTGAGACTTGACTCTGACTTGCTTGTCTCGACCGGTCTTGACTTGAGACTTGACTTGAGAATTGAGTTGAGACTTGTCGGTCTTGACTTTAGACTTGACTCTGACTTGTTGGTCTCGACTGGTCTGGACTTGGGACTTGACTTGGGACTTGTCGGTCTTGACTTGAGACTTGACTCTGATTTGCCTGTCTCGACCGGTCTGGACTTGGGACCTGACTTTAGACTTGTCGGTCTTGACTTGAGACTTGACTCTAATTTGCCTGTCTCGACCGGTCTGGACTTGGGACTTGACTTTAGACTTGTCGGTCTTAACTTGAGACTTGACTCTGACTTGCCTGTCTCGACCGGTCTGGACTTGTCGGTCTTGACTTGAGACTTGACTCTGACTTGTTGGTCTCGACTGGTCTGGACTTGGGACTTGACTTGGGACTTGTCGGTCTTGACTTGAGACTTGACTCTAATTTGCCTGTCTCGACCGGTCTGGACTTGGGACTTGACTTTAGACTTGTCGGTCTTGACTTGAGACTTGACTCTGACTTGCCTGTCTCGACCGGTCTGGACTTGTCGGTCTTGACTTGAGACTTGACTCTGACTTGTTGGTCTGGACTGGTCTGGACTTGGGACTTGACTTGAGACTTGTTGGTCTCGACCGGTCTGGACTTGGGACTTGACTTGAGACTTGTTGGTCTCGACCGGTCTGGACTTGGGACTTGACTTGGGACTTGTCGGTCTTGACTTGAGACTTGACTCTGACTTGCCTGTCTCGACCGGTCTGGACTTGGGACTTGACTTGTGACTTGTTGGTCTCGACCGGTCTTGACTTGGGACTTGACTTGAGACTTGACTCTGACTTGCCTGTCTCGACCGGTCTGGACTTGGGACTTGACTTTAGACTTTGTCGGTCTTGACTTGAGACTTTGTTGGTCTCGACCGGTCTGGACTTGGGACTTGACTTGAGACTTGTCGGTCTTGACTTGAGACTTTGTTGGTCAGGACCGGTCTGGACTTGGGACTTGACTTGAGACTTGTCGGTCTTGACGTGAGACTTGACTCTGATTTGCTGGTCTCGGGACTTGACTTGAGACTTGACTTGAGACTTTTAAAACAACACCTCTGCTAAATATACCATCTTTTTAGGAGCCAACCTCAGTCTCTCTGTAGCAGTCGCGATTTTTGCCCAAGCGCGAAGCCTTATTTTGTCCCAGCTGGCGCTCCGTAACGTGAGAGGCGTTCACAGGACTGTTGTGGTGAAAAGAAGCTTTTTCTCACGACAGCAGCCCGTGTGATATATTTCCTTTCAACAACAGTGAACATAGCAGAGCAGGAGCGGGTGGCAGCGGGAGGAGAGACTCGTGCAGACCGAAGAAGCGGGTAAGAGAGAGGCTGCTGTCAGCTCGTCGTGTCCCGTTAGCCGCCGTTAGCTGCTAGCTGCTAGCTGCTGCTTAGCACAACAGTCTGCTGCTGTCACTGAGCCGTTAGCCACAAAGCTAACTAGGGCTGACATGTAACGCACTGCTGTGGAGCTCTGCGGTGCTATAAACTATTACGGGACGTGTCCGGTAATTTGTGTAACTCTAACCCGACAGCTGGTCCAGATAAAGAGATTTATCTTAAACCAGGAAACTTATTTTTAGTGCTGATGTTGGTCGCTAGCTTGGAGGTTTGTTACACAGCCAGGTTTGATTTGGCTTCTCTGTCATTGAAACTGCTGCGCACAGTTTACGTGAGGTGACCTGGTAGAAACAGGAGAGGCAGGAGTACCCTCATTCTGTACTGTGGTAAAAGTACAGCAATGAAAAAGTACTCCCATTACATGAAGAAGGCCTTCATTAAAAGCCCTACTTACATAAAGGTACACTCAGCCTCATGTAGTTACAGTATCGACTGTAAAAGTACACAAGTATTCTCAGCTTCATGTAGTAACAGTATCGACTGTAAAAGTACACAAGTATTCTCAGCTTCATGTAGTAACAGTATCGACTGTAAAAGTACACAAGTATTCTCAGCTTCATGTAGTAACAGTATTCGACTGTAAAAGTACACAAGTATTCTCAGCCTCATGTAGTTACAGTATCCACAGTAAAAGTACACATTTAAAAGTACACAAGTATTCTCAGCATCATGTAGTTACAGTATTGACTGTAAACGTACAGATTTAAAAGTACACAAGTATTCTCAGCTTCATGTAGTTACAGTATCCACAGTAAAAGTACACAAGTATTCTCAGCTTCATGTAGTTACAGTATCCACAGTAAAAGTACACAAGTATTCTCAGCTTCATGTAGTTACAGTATCCACAGTAAAAGTACAGATTTAAAAGTATACAAGTATTCTCAGCATCATGTAGTTACAGTATCCACAGTAAAAGTACAGATTTAAAAGTATACAAGTATTCTCAGCCTCATGTAGTTACAGTATCCA
>NC_060167.1:2501009-2504948 GCF_021292245.1 Micropterus dolomieu | reverse complement strand
GTAGTTACAGTATCCACAGTAAAAGTACAGATTTAAAAGTACACAAGTATTCTCAGCTTCATGTAGTTACAGTATCCACAGTAAAAGTACACAAGTATTCTCAGCTTCATGTAGTTACAGTATCCACAGTAAAAGTAACACAAGTATTCTCAGCCTCATGTAGTTACAGTATCCACAGTAAAAGTACAGATTTAAAAGTACACAAGTATTCTCAGCTTCATGTAGTTACAGTATCCACAGTAAAAGTACAGATTTAAAAGTATACAAGTATTCTCAGCCTCATGTAGTTACAGTATCCACAGTAAAAGTACACAAGTATTCTCAGCCTCATGTAGTTACAGTATCCACAGTAAAAGTACAGATTTAAAAGTACACAAGTATTCTCAGCCTCATGTAGTTACAGTATCCACAGTAAAAGTATACAAGTATTCTCAGCCTCATGTAGTTACAGTATCCACAGTAAAAGTACACAAGTATTCTCAGCATCATGTAGTTACAGTATCCACAGTAAAAGTACAGATTTAAAAGTATACAAGTATTCTCAGTCTCATGTAGTTACAGTATCCACAGTAAAAGTACAGATTTAAAAGTATACAAGTATTCTCAGCCTCATATAGTTACAGTATCCACAGTAAAAGTATACAAGTATTCTCAGCTTCATGTAGTTACAGTATCCACAGTAAAAGTACACAAGTATTCTCAGCTTCATGTAGTTACAGTATCCACAGTAAAAGTACACAAGTATTCTCAGCTTCATGTAGTTACAGTATCCACAGTAAAAGTACACAAGTATTCTCAGCCTCATGTATTTAGAGTAGTTAAATGGTCATTAAATGTCCCCTCTCTGTTCCTCAGCAGTGTCTGGTGACCCCAGGTGACCCCAGGTGACCCCAGGTGATCCCAGGTGACCCCAGGTGACCCCAGGTGTCTGCAGACAGGATGAGCTCTAAAGGGGGCGGCACCGCTCTGACACGCCGCAACTACAGACTGGCTTCAGACACAGACAAACCCAAAGCCACAGGTACGTCCCGCTGGGAGAATACTGCGTGTACGTGTTGGTTCAGGGTCGGCTGTAGCTTTGTGCTGCACACGTGGTGATGGTGAAGATTTGGTGGGATTTCAGAGGAGAGTAACCTCATTAGAGCTGCAAAGATTAATTGATTAACTGATTAGTCACTTGACACCATCGGATAATCTTTTTTTAAATCATAAGAGCTGCAACAGGATTTGGAGCAGGTACACAGATGAAGTACGGGTCTAAGTACATGTACTGGCAACACGTGTTTCTTACAGTATTGTGATGGCGATGATTGTCTCTCTCCCTCTGTCAGGTATCGTGAATGAGAAGTTGCTGAGCGACTACCTGCACCATGTGTTTCCTTCCACCAAACAGGGACCTGCTCTGGCCTCCCTCAGGTAACGGCGGCCCCAGTTCAGTCCATCAGGGTCCTCATGTCTGTACATTCGGATCACGTTTTTATTTTTCTGCGTATCGGTCGCTTTAGTGTGTCAGAGCCGTTGTTAAGTTGCCGCTGATGCAAGCCGAGCATGGAAACGTAGCTTCTTTTTGGTCACAAAATCACGACGAAGTAGACTGGTCCACGCAGCAAAGGAAGTGATGGGGGCGAGGGAGCGGAAGATATTAGTGAAACAGGCCGGGAAAAACGATCGCTGACCTCTTCCATGGCCTGTCCGCAGGTAGACTCTGTAGGGTTCCAATAAAATACAGGAAAAGACACCTGAATAGGTTTAAAAACTCAGATGGAGGATCTGAAATGAGAGGCTGTGTTTGTATGGACTGAATGCGTTTTTTGTCTGCACTACGTCTGTTACTGCCCTATAATTGTACATATTTTCTTTATTTAGCGACCTTTATGTCCAAGAAACAGTTGCTTTTGGGAAAAATAAAGTAATCTTGAATTTCCAGCTGCTGTTGCTTCACATCAAAATCTTTTATTGTTGGGTCATAGACAGGGCAGCGGGTTTATCACGTTACAAGGTGAACAGCGTATTTAGAAGAACCGGTGTGGCTCTTTCTGACAACTCCAGTGACTTTTCTTCTAGTTATTCTGTGAAATATCTCGAAAACCGCTGGATGGACTGCCTTGAAATTGTGTTCATGCTCCCCAGAGGATGAATCCCACTGATTATCTTGATACTCTGACTTTCTCCTGTAGCGCCACCTTGAGGTTCACATGTGAGGTTCTGTGCGTGGGAGCCGGTCCTGATGAACAAACGTGTCGTCGGTTTGATTAGAGAAACAGGAGGCTGGAGAAGATGTGCTGAGCAACAGATAATAACTCTTTCCCAGCTGATGAAACGCTGAGCACATGTTTATTTGTGTGTACAGAATTTGTTTTGTACCCTGACCTGGACTAGTGTTACAGCGGGCTCTTTTCTTAACCCAGACAGATTCACGTTACCCCCCATCAGCTCTATACATAGACACCATGTCCCTGTGTGTGTGTGTGTGATCCTCCTTACAGACCAGCAGCCGGCTTTGTGAGGATCAGGTGGGAGTTTCACATGTCGAAACACTGATCCTTAATCTGCTGACACAGTCCAATATGACACTTTTTCTCCCTCTGGTTGTACAGTGGTGTTACAGAGTGGAGCTTCTTCCCTCACAGAGGATCTTTAAATTGCGTTCTGTCACACACAAACCAACAACAGACGCGTTTTGCTTTTGGTTCTCAGCGAATTCCCGTTAATTAGTCACAGCTGCCATGAGCGGAGGCGTTGTTGTCATTGTAGTCAGCTGAACACGAGCAGCTGCTTCCTGAATGAATTCTACGCTGAGCTCCCCTGATAACGAGGACGAGAGAACATCAGCATCAGAGCGAATCTCTGTATTTTATCAAACCAGGTGTCTGACCTTTTCACATTCACACCTTGTCTCTCTTACGCGGTGAAAAGCGCAGGTGTTTCGTCAGCGTACTGTCGGTCCAATCAGTTTCCTCCCGCATTATAATGAATGGCAGGCCTACGTTGTTACTGTTTGGGTGCAGAGGTGTGCAGTCCTGGACTCTTTCTATCCCACAGCAGCCTCTTTTTAACGCTGGTCACATCTGAACAGCCTAATGTCTTTTGACTTGATTAGTATAAATAGACTTTTCATATGCAGGTACATTTCAGCTTGAGCATAACAAACGATCACTCGGCTGATCTCTTGTTGGCTCCGTTCTCCTTGTGTTATTACTCCTAAAATGTTTTTCCTCTTCCTCTTGCGCAGGAAGCCTCTTGGTTTCCAGGATCTTGGTACTCACCTGGAGAGATTGTTGTCTGAAGGAGAACCCACTGAGGACATCAGAGGTAAGGACACACACATGTTTGTTTCTATATTGACATAATGCATTCCCTAGCCCTTTACCCTAACCTTCACCTTCACAACTACAAGCCTAACCTTAACCCCCCCCCCCAATCCCTTGTTTCGCCACTCCGCCCTCACCCTAAGACAGTATACAGTCGTATGCAAAAGTTTAGGCACAATTGCCATGATTTTCATTTAAAAATAATTGGGTATTTGGATCAGCAATTTCATTTTGAGCTATCAAATAACTGAAAGACACAGTAATGTTTCAGTAGTGAAATGAGGTTTATTGGATGAACCAAAAATGTGCAATATGCATCATAATAATAATAATAATAAAAATAATAATAATCCTTATTTGTAGAGCACTTTTCAAAAACAAGTTACAAAGTGCTTTAACAAGTGTAAAGAATAATACAAAAAAAAACAAGATAAGAGCATGAAAATTTAATATAAATTAGTAAAATAGAATAAAATAAAAGGGATAATAAAGTCAAATAAGATCGGGAAAGGCTCTCCTATAAAAGTATGTTTTAAGAAGGGACTTAAAAGAGTTCACTGACTCAGCCGACCTGATTTCCTCGGGCAGGCTGTTCCAGAGCCTCGGGGCCCTGACAGCAAACGCTCTG
>NC_060167.1:2498680-2500989 GCF_021292245.1 Micropterus dolomieu | reverse complement strand
TGCAGTCCTGGACTCTTTCTATCCCACAGCAGCCTCTTTTTAACGCTGGTCACATCTGAACAGCCTAATGTCTTTTGACTTGATTAGTATAAATAGACTTTTCATATGCAGGTACATTTCAGCTTGAGCATAACAAACGATCACTCGGCTGATCTCTTGTTGGCTCCGTTCTCCTTGTGTTATTACTCCTAAAATGTTTTTCCTCTTCCTCTTGCGCAGGAAGCCTCTTGGTTTCCAGGATCTTGGTACTCACCTGGAGAGATTGTTGTCTGAAGGAGAACCCACTGAGGACATCAGAGGTAAGGACACACACATGTTTGTTTCTATATTGACATAATGCATTCCCCAGCCCTTTACCCTAACCTTCACCTTCACAACTACAAGCCTAACCTTAACCCTAACCCCCCAATCCCTTGTTTCGCCACTCCGCCCTCACCCTAAGACAGTATACAGTCGTATGCAAAAGTTTAGGCACCCCTGACAATTTCCAGGATTTTCATTTAAAAATAATTGGGTATTTGGATCAGCAATTTCATTTTGAGCTATCAAATAACTGAAAGACACAGTAATGTTTCAGTAGTGAAATGAGGTTTATTGGATGAACCAAAAATGTGCAATATGCATCAAAAGGAAAGTGCATACATTTGGGCACCCTAACAGAAATATCAAATCAGTATTTAGTTAGCAGAAATAACGGCCTCTAGACGCTTCCTATAGCCTGTGATGAGTGTCTGGATTCTGGATGAAGGTATTTTGGACCTTTCCTCCTTGCAAAACATCTCCAGTTCAGTTAGGTTTGACGGTTGCCGAGCGTGGACAGCCCGCATCAAATCACCCCACAGATTTTCAATGACATCCAGGTCTGGGGAACATTTTACTTGTTCCTCTGCTGTGAAACTACAGAACGGCTCTGTTGGTAAATAAAAAGGAAAGTTACGTTGCGTTCTCTGGCGGACCTGGATCAGCTGTTAGCTGTTTACAGGGCTAAAGCTAACGTTGCTACGTGGCTGTGTTTTAATGTTTTATTGAGCGGGTGTGTTTGTTTTGGAGAGGAGACGACCTCGGAGGTAATTCGGCTCCAGGTAGAACCCTGTCAGGGCTCTGAAGTGGACCCAGAACAACTCTCATCAGCTGTTGGCTGTAAACACTAGCAAAGTTACTGTATATAATAACGAACGAGTTGGCTTTTTGATGGGAGCTGCCCTTTAAACTGTTGGACCCTTACAAATCCCAGTTTCTGGACCCCACCAACATAATAAACCAAGCCCTCACATACGCGCACACTCGTGTTGCGACTGATCTCTACTGCCTCATTGTTAAATCTTTGAGGCGACCCGATAGCTCCCCTGGTAGAGGGGCCCCAGTCCAGTACCGCAGCGGCCTCACCGCACTCTCAGTTTTCATCTCTTCTTCTTCTTCATTTCTTTTCTGTTACAAACCCAAAACTGCATCACAGCCAACATCCGCTGAGGAGGGAGACGGGCACTGTGACTAAACCAGCATAAATCCAGGTTGATGACAGCAGCCGTGTGCTCTGTTTTACTGACGTCTAAAATGATCGATCACAGAGGACGTTAGAGACGACTGGAACAGACTCCAGACCAGTGTCTCTATTAAACCAGCCTTCAGTCTCCTCCTGCTCTCTCTGACCGTCGCCACCCTGTTTTAGCAGCTGAATTCAACATAAACTTGTTTTTCATGTATTTATTTTTGTGTTGCTGCTGTCAGACGACTGAACGAGTGCGAAACGGTGACTTAATAAACTCCACATGGAAAACGCTGTTCGTGTGGACGAAAGGGTTGAAACGAAAAGTGTTTTAAATGTACTGCGCTTCATGTGGACGCTCTCCGACTGAACACAGGAAGGAGCTTCTTGCATTGTGCTGCAGCTTAACGGTGTTTGACTCTGTGTGTCTGCAGATCAGCCTGTCGAAGGCCGTCTGGGCCCCCAGCCGGTCGTCCTGGATCACACCAGCGGCTTCGAAGGACTTCTGTTTGTAGATGACGACCTGCTCGGGGTAAGATGGTGTATTCTATGTATTTATTCCATATTCATCACGTCAGCCCGTAAATAGAGCAGCGGTTGACTGACTGTAGTTCCAGCTCTTGTGATATTTGTAGAGACAATCTGCTGATCTGCAGACTTCAACTGAGTATGAATGTTTGGGTCGGTCGCTGTCGACAGTCTAACCCATCCGTCAGAGGAAGTTTGTTCAAGTTAAGTTCTTTAGTCTAAAAACGAATTGGTTCTGACAGCTTTGAGATAAAGTTAAAGGTGGCGTATGTGAACTTTACATGGCACAACTCGT
>NC_060167.1:2489337-2498660 GCF_021292245.1 Micropterus dolomieu | reverse complement strand
ATAAATCCAGGTTGATGACAGCAGCCGTGTGCTCTGTTTTACTGACGTCTAAAATGATCGATCACAGAGGACGTTAGAGACGACTGGAACAGACTCCAGACCAGTGTCTCTATTAAACCAGCCTTCAGTCTCCTCCTGCTCTCTCTGACCGTCGCCACCCTGTTTTAGCAGCTGAATTCAACATAAACTTGTTTGACTCTGTGTGTCTGCAGATCAGCCTGTCGAAGGCCGTCTGGGCCCCCAGCCGGTCGTCCTGGATCACACCAGCGGCTTCGAAGGACTTCTGTTTGTAGATGACGACCTGCTCGGGGTAAGATGGTGTATTCTATGTATTTATTCCATATTCATCACGTCAGCCCGTAAATAGAGCAGCGGTTGACTGACTGTAGTTCCAGCTCTTGTGATATTTGTAGAGACAATCTGCTGATCTGCAGAGTTCAACGGAGTATGAATGTTTGGATCGGTCGCTGTCGACAGTCTAACCCATCTGTCAGTTAAGTTCTTTAGTCTAAAAACGAATTGGTTCTGACAGCTTTGAGATAAAGTTAAAGGTGGCGTATGTGAACTTTACATGGCACAACTCGTACACGAGGCGGACTTAGTGTGCCATAAGACATGTTGTACAATAAATAAATAATGCTGGGCAACGATTAAAATTTTTAATCACCATTAATTGCATGATATTCTTGCGATTAATTGCGTCTAATTTAAATGTACTGCTATAAAACTGCTACAAACTAGGAGCTCTTTACTAACAGTATTCCCTTTACACAGCAGCAATAAAATATTTCTTGTAAATCTCAACTTAAACATTGATGGTAACTTGTTATAATAAACTAGATAAATGGTAATGCCCTGGCAGCGGCAAACAGCTTTAGTTTAATATTTGATTTCATCAGAGTTCAGTTTTCTTTGGGGGTTTTTTTCTGATCAGGGAGCAGCAGAAACATTTTTCTTTTATCAGGGAGCAGCAGAAACAGTCTGTGTTCAGTCGGCAGGTATCAAGTGTCCCTGTTAGAGTGAGCTGAAGCGTTCGAGCTCAAGGCGTAGCGACAAGCGGGTTAACGTTCCCGTTAATCTGTCGTGGTATGTAGCCTATAATTTTAATTTAAGTTCAATTGGCTACAGCTGTGATGCGCACAGACGCCGTTGCCGTGGTTACTCTCTATAGAGTCTTGCTTCTCCCACACGCTGCGTCCAGTGTAGTCTGCCGAAGCCTCCCTCTGCGGCTTGTCTGGGTGGCCGATGGTTTGACTGGATGTGTATTCAGAGCCAGTGAGCATCGGGCTTTCAAAATAATAATAATTTTCAAAACGACTGCATTAACGTGCGATAAAATAAGTGTCAGCGTTGATTAATTACTGCATTAACGAGATAATAACGCGTTAACGTGCCCAGCCCTTTAAATGACACATAAAAAGAATGCAGAAAAATACATTTAAATCAAAGAATAAAAGCGAGACCTATTTGATAATTTAAATTATCATATAAAATGAAAATTTACTTCAATGCTTACAGCTTAGCAAATATTTGATGACACTGAAATACTCTTGTATAGTGAGGAAAACGACACATGTAACATGTTGTTCAGGATCTCTCCGTCATATTTCTTAATAAAAGCTATTAAAAAGTAAAATCCTTTCATATCTGCCCTCTCTCTCTCGTTTCTGTATTAAATTATTTATTAAACATTTATTCATATAGCTGACGCTTTTATCCAAAGCGACTTACAATTGCTATACATGTCAGAGGTCGCTCGCCTCTGGAGCACCACTGTGATGTCTCACAGTGGGGAATTGAACCCGGGTCTCTCACACCAAAGTCATGTGTCTTTACCATTGCGCCATCACCACCCCTAACCCCTTAACAAGTGTCGCTCATTCTAATAATTCTGACTTTTTATGGTTTCAGGTCATCGGCCACAGCAACTTCAGCTCCATCAGAGCCACCACATGTGTTTATAAAGGTAAATCCTCTCTTATGTCTTTTTACCAGGTACTTCTGCAGTTACCATGGGGTCGTTGGACAGGCTGGACTACAGATTTGTTATTTAGTGGCACGTATAAGTGATTAAATCTCCCAATCTGCTGGTGTTCTACAAATGATGTCCATGTTTAAACTGAGAATATTTCAGAACAGCTCCCCGCTGTCAGAAACGAAGGCATCCAGCTGTGATAGTACACAGGACTGGAGAGGTCTGAGTGTGGTTGAACTCTTCAGCTACTACACTCAAAGTCACATTTATATACTTAACAGTGTGTAATGGGCTCTGAGCTGTGGGTCAGTCAGAAGGTCGGAGACCACTGCTGCTGTGCTTTAAAACCAGCACTGTCTCAGTATTTAGAATAAACTACAAACAGTCTTTTCTTTTTGTTTCTGTCTGCAGGGAAATGGGCGTACGAGGTGCTGATCTCCTCCCAGGGTCTGATGCAGATCGGGTGGTGTACTCTCAACTGTCGCTTCAACCAGGAGGTACACACACACACATGTACATGCACTGTAGAGACAAAGGTGACAAACAGCCACAGTTACTGCAACTATTCATTATTGCCGTGTTCAGTAAATCTGTTTATATTTCAGGTGTCAGAACGGTCTATAAGGCTGCGTTCAGACTGCAGACAAAGTGACCCAGATCTGATTTCTTTGCTCACGTGTGACCGAGGTCGAATGTGTTTCTAACCGTGTGAGCAAAACCGCACGGAATCTGATCTTTTCCAGCTCGGATTTGAGCCTCTTTCATACGTGGTGCAAATCAAACGCAGGTTGGATTTTGGAGTTCAAATGACTTTGACGTCACTCTACAGCGACCAGCGTCACCATTTTGCTTTAGACGGAGCTGCGGGGAATGAAAAATGAATCACTTTGCTGTCTTTGTCACAAATTCCCTTTCTTCCACCTGAAATAGACCGTAGACGCTAACCTCTGTGGCCTCCATGTTCACTTCCGTACGACAGCATTCTGTGTGTGATGTCGTTCACACTGGAGTCTGAACATTTAAAAAAAACAATGTCAAATCAGAAACATTGGATCTGGACAATAAATCTGAATTGAGCAATAATGCCTGCGGAGTGAACGCAGCACCTTATATACACATTCCCCGTCGTTAACATCAAACCCCGAGTGTGTGTTGCTGAACAGGAGATCTTGTGTTTTCTTCGCAGGAGGGCGTGGGCGACACTCCTGACTCCTACGCTTACGATGGAAACAGAGTGCGAAAGTGGAACGTGACCACCACTAACTATGGAAAGGTGAAGACGCACGCAGAGAGACAGGACCAGGAAGTTTGACTGTGTTTCTTTTCATATTGTATTATATTGCGTGACCAGCTGCCAGCGCTGACAGCAGTTTGTCTCTCCTCAGTCGTGGGCAGCTGGAGACATCGTCAGCTGTCTGATAGACCTGGACGAGGGAACCATCACGTTCTGCTTGTAAGTCAAGGATTTAGATTTCATTACATCAGCAGCTGTTGCCTCGTCATTAAGAGACGCACGCAACACTTCTAAAAGCCAGAGAGACGTTAAATAGAGTGTAAATTTGTTTAATTAGCGCTGTGGCTGTGATCCTGCATGCCGTGTGTGTGTTTGTGTCCTCAGGAACGGCCAGTCTCTGGGCACAGCGTTCACCGACATCAAGATGGGTCCAGGCGTGGCGTACTTTCCCGCCATCAGCCTCTCCTTCAAAGAGTCGGTGGCCTTCAACTTTGGCAGCAGACCTCTCAGATATCCGAGACACAAGAAACAAATGTGCTTTGTCCTAAAAAAAACAAAAAACAAACCCAACATGCAGCGATCTGTAACTTTAACACAAACACGTCCTCTCCCTGTGAGCTTGACTTGAGTCGGTTTGTGACGTCTTGTTAAAAACGTTCAAGCATCGAAACAACGAGGCAGTTTAACTTCCTAAAGATAAGGTTGGTTTATTATCTTTAGCTAACGGTGTGAACGTTACTCCTTTCGTTGTTTCATATTTTAGTGCAGTGAGGATGTTCTCACTGGGCTGACTCACCCGCTCTGCTGCTTTCTGTACAGCAGATGTGGTTTTGGCGTTGTTTGATTGACCTGGCGCGGCAGGTGTAAGCTTTTTACAATGCTTCTTATTTTCGACTACGCTGCGCCCTTTTGATGCGGTGTTATGCAGTATTTTTCCCAATCCCAGCCCTTTTGTCCCCACCGCCTTTCAACACAAAGTGTCGCCCTAGTAACAGATACATATTTTCTGAACTAACCATGGCCCAGTTTCAGAAAGCAGTCTTAACAAACTCTGAGCTTCTCCCTGTGTGAAGTTTTAGATGTCTATTTAACATTAATAAAATCTTGCTAATTTCATATTTTATTAATGCTGTCAAAACACATTCAGAATATGCAGCTAAAAATTAAAAAACTCACTTTTAAAACTACATTTACATCCAGCTCATAGTAAGTGTTTTCACTCTGTTACTGTAGCGTTATTCTTAATGACGGACATAGATTTCATTCTGTGCTGAGGATAAATCCACGATGTGCTGAGATCTGTCCAAACATCGATGACAGATTGATCATAAAGCGTCATGTTCAAGATCATGTTTGGGTAAAAAACTAATAGCCTGTGAACCTCACGTCCTCCCGAGGAGGTGAGGTTCACAGGATAAGTTGCCGGAGTTACTGATCTATGGATTATCTGATCTCGCTCTCTGAAACAGAAAACCCAGAGTTTCCCTCATCTCAAGCTCAACATACTCAGAATTTTAACTAATCCCGTTTTCTGAAACGGGGCCCTGGTAGTTTAATTTTCTTTGCTTACTGTTCTGTCCCGTCTCTGTATAAATATGAACTAGTATCTCTGAGCTCTAGGTGCCCGCTGACTGCTACGATAACCGCAGACAGCCTGAGAAGTGAGACTGAAGATAATCCCAAACGTCTGCCACACAACGCTCTGCACACCCCCTCTGTACTCGCACAGGTTTTGCTCAAGTTAATATTTACAGAAGGACGCTCAAGTCTTCACGCGGTTGGTTGTTTCAGCACAGATGAGAATATATAAAGGAGATGCGCAGGATTATTGCACATCTTTTCACTTCATACTTGTTTATCTGTACGTTGTCGTCCTTGACCTGAGTGTGATTCACGTACCCTGTGGAAGGCTACCTGCCCCTCCAGAACCCCCCAACTGCAGACTTGGTGAAAGCTCAGAAACTCCTGGGCTACATCAAGAACGTCCTCTCCACCTCCCTCGACACGCAGGTAGGAACCGTCGACTGCAGTCTTTACTGGCTTCGTGCTGCTTGTTTGATTTGTGTTTTATAATTAATGAGCTCATCTAATAATCTAATAATTGTTGTTTCACATTTAACAAACCGTAATTGTCTGTTTTACAGAGAACAACAGCCGATGTTTTTATTTTATTTTTTTGCAAAGTTAATTAATTGCCTGTTTTCAATCAGTCCTTGTGTTTTGCGTCTCCTGTGGGGATTTAACGACGCCTCTTCCTCTCTGTTTGTTCTGCTTGTGTCCTCGCTGCAGGAGGAGAGGTTGGTGGAGCAGGACTGTGCAGCCTGGAGGCTTCACGGAGAACCCACGGTCCTCGTCACTCTGGCCCACATCTTCAACCACTTCGCTCCATTAATGGTGAAAAAAGTTGTTAGTAGTATTTGTGGTTGAGTCGGTGAAAGTGAGAGTTTGAATTCATCTTGTTGTTATGCTTTATGGGGGCTTCCAGGTGCTAGATGTCAGTGGGTCTTCAGGTTGTTGGGCACCAGTTTTAAAGTCACCATGTTTCTGTTTAGAAGATAAACTTTGGCACCATCTGGTGGTTTCACGAAGAACGAGCCCGGTGAGAACCTGAGGCGGACGAATGGGCTGAAAATACTAAACAGAAACCATCAGACTCTTTTCAATACGACGCAAACAAGACACAAAACAGTGTTTGAAGAGGGAGTCGGAGGAGGAGGAGAGGTGTGATGGAAGGAGGGAGACGGTCTCCCGCTCTCTCTGATCACATATACAGATGATTTCACGACGTAGTTGTTCCCATTTGGTACTGAATAAGACTCTGTGGATAAAATTATTATATTCATCAGACTAAATCAACATAAATCCAGGTTTATGACAGCCGCTGTGCTGTAAGATCAACTGTACTGATGTTTAAATGAGAGATGACAGAGAAACGGTTAAAGTTCAACCACAAAACATCTGTGGCATCTAAATGAGCTGCAGGCGTGTATTTATGCAGTAAAACTGTCTTTTTAAAATAACTGGAACATAAAACAAACTCTGGTCTCTGGCTACATTTTGCTCGGGCGTTTTGAAGTTAAGATTATCATTAAGTTAACGTTGGGGAGAGCTTTGTGCGCTTGTTTTGTTGTCTTTAACAGGGTAAATAAATGCAGCAGTGACGTCCGAAGTGCCGTGTTGATGGCGTCTCCACTGGTTGTTTTTCCTCCGCAGTGTAAAGTTTACCTGGTGGAGGACGTGCTGATGAACTTCCTGTTGGGGATTCTGGAGGGAGGAGGCTCAGTGGATGAACATCCGCTCATACAGCAGCTTCTGGATCTCTTCTGGCTGCTAATGGAGGTACACACACACACACACACTTACGTTTGTTCTTCTATCCCTGTGGGGACCTGTCATTGACATAATGCATTCTCTAACTGAACCATCACAGCTACATGCCTAACCCTTACTCTAACTGTAACTTAATTCTAACCTGAACCCTAAAACCAGGTCTTGACCCTCAAACAACCCGTTAAATTTGTGGGTCCAGCATTTTGGTTCAAAGTGGAATCCAGGTTTTTGGACCCCATGAATAAAGTAAAACAAGCCCAGACACAGATTACGTTCACATTTTTTGTGAATCAGAAATCAACCGTATCAAAAAATGTGCAGTCGGAGACTAAATGTGCATCAGCATGTGAAGTCATGCAGTGAGAGTTCTACTCTCATCATTATATTTCTGGCGCAAACACAAATCGGCAACTTCAGCTGCTCGAATCCCTACGAGTCTCTTTGGCTCCTGTGAAATGTGGAAGAAAGTTAGTTTGTACCTGTGGAGCCAGGGTGGGCTGTGAGCTTAGAGATCAGAGAACCTTTGAAGCAAAGTCTGTATGATGAAGGCGTTGGTGTTAAATGGCCTCTGCAGTCGCAACACGATGCACTGATTTTGAGCAAGTTACTGTTGAGTTACCAGCTTGAGTTCAGTCCGTGTGTCTCTCTGCAGGACTATGAAGTGAATGAGTGTCTAAAGCAGCTGATGATGTCCCTGCTGAGGGCCTACCGCTTCTCCCCCATCATCCCCGACCTGGGCTTCCAGGTAGGACATTTAGACAGGTGGTCCTGGACCTGCCACTGCTCTAAGGAAGCATCTGCATTAAGTCCTTAATGTAACTGTATAGCCACACTTTTACTGATTACACAAATCACACATTTATTTCTTTGGATCCTTTATTTTTTGGGTTGAATCTGGAAGAACACAGTTTTCACGACAGAGTTTTGTTTTTTTGTTAGAAAAGATCGTTTTAATATTAAAAAGGGAAACAGGATGAAAAGGTTCACGGACTTGTGTTAGTAAATATGTGAATTTAATAAATAAAATATTAATTATAAAAAAAATAAAGGTGATTTAAAACTAAATTAACTTGATCAAATGTTCATTTTTTCTCAAAAAGTATATTAGGCAGGAATCTCTTGGAATCCGGTCAGTAAAGTACTTTATTGATCCCTGAGTGGAAGTTGTTGCCTTACAGTTGCTCACGTTGCTAAACAGTCGGTTAAAGAAATATAAATAATAATACAAATGTTGGCAAGTACAAAATATAAAAAGTAAATATTTAAATTAAACTAAAAGTGTGGAAACAGTATTCTGCAGTATGTAATGGATAAATAATAAGTGATAATAATGACTGAGATGGAAAGAATTAAAGTCCTTAAAAATAAAAGTATTTAACAGAAACTAGAATATTGCACGTTTGTCGAGTATTGAATTTCCTCTTCCCGCTTCTACCTGTGTTTCAGATCCACTACCTGCGTCTGACCACGGCCATCCTGCATCACGAGAAGTCCAGGAAATACCTGCTGAACAACGTCTTATATCCTTCTGTTGTTTCTGACGTTGGAAGACTTTGAAAAAACTAGAAAACTAGCCAGAGCTCCCTTTTCACAGGAAGTCAAAGCTGCTCTGAAGAAACAGTTATAGTCAAACGTTCGTTAGTGGTGCCTGTTAAATATTCTCCTTAACAGATGTTCACGTTCGATGTTCTGCGTTCGGTCGTGTTTTTTTACATCAAGACTCCGCTGAGAGTGAAGGAGGCGGGGCTAGAGGAGCTCATCCCGACCACCTGGTGGCCCACGCACTTTGACAAGGAGGTAAAACAAACTCACCTGCTGCTGCTGCTCACTCTGCTCGCTCCTCAGGTGACCTGAAAACTGATCCGGCCTTGTGTTCATTAATATAAAACAACCCCAGTCTAACGGAGACAGTACGATTGTACTTAATTATATTTCCATTAATGACATTTTCTACTTCTGCACATGTTTTTATCTATCGCCTCGGTCCCGACTGAACAAAAACGCTTTCAGGAGTGAAAGTGTTTTTACAGAGTGTCCGAGGTTGTACTGATGTGTATCAGAGCTGCAGGAGACGGAGGTCACATGGGAGGAGATGTTCACTGATCACTCTAAGCTTATTAAAAGATAATGTTCATTATTTTGTGCTTGGCCTCGTGCACAATTAAGAAAAGACAGACAGGGGAGAATAGAGCTTTGAACTTGTGCAGGAATAAATGAGAAACTTTGCTCTATTTGATCCAACCAGCAGATGGCAAAGCAAATACTGCCATCTGCTGGTTCCCTGGTGAATCACATTAAGCCTGTTGCAAAGAATCTTGGCGTCTGGTTCGATTCTAAGTTAAGTTTCTTAGCAGCACACCACAAAGCTTGTGCAATCGTGTTTTTACCAGGTGAGAAATGTATAAAAAATACGATCTGTGTTAACTTTTAAGGACATGAGACCATTTTACACTCCTTCATCTCATCACGCCTGGATTATTGCAACAGCCTTTTCACCTGTTTAACCCAAAAATCTATTGATCGACTCCAGACTGTCCAGAACTCAGCTGCCAGGCTTTTAACCAGAACAAAGAAATATGACCACATTACTCCTATTTTAGCTTCATTACACTGGCTCCCAGTATGTTTTAGAATTGACTTTAAAATTCTATTGATCACTTTTAAAGCTCTTCATGGCCTCTCGCCTTGTTATATTTCTGACCTTTTAGTCCCATACGCACCAGCACGTACCTTGAGATCCTCGGGCAGAGGTCTGTTGTCTGTTCCAGAGTCTCGACTGAAAAC
>NC_060167.1:2482861-2489237 GCF_021292245.1 Micropterus dolomieu | reverse complement strand
TCACGCCTGGATTATTGCAACAGCCTTTTCACCTGTTTAACCCAAAAATCTATTGATCGACTCCAGACTGTCCAGAACTCAGCTGCCAGGCTTTTAACCAGAACAAAGAAATATGACCACATTACTCCTATTTTAGCTTCATTACACTGGCTCCCAGTATGTTTTAGAATTGACTTTAAAATTCTATTGATCACTTTTAAAGCTCTTCATGGCCTCTCGCCTTGTTATATTTCTGACCTTTTAGTCCCATACGCACCAGCACGTACCTTGAGATCCTCGGGCAGAGGTCTGTTGTCTGTTCCAGAGTCTCGACTGAAAACTAAAGGGGACAGAGCGTTTGCTGTCAGGGCCCCGAGGCTCTGGAACAGCCTGCCCGAGGAAATCAGGTCGGCTGAGTCAGTGAACTCTTTTAAGTCCCTTCTTAAAACATACTTTTATAGGAGAGCCTTTCCCGATCTTATTTGACTTTATTTTATCCTATTTTATGTATATTTTATATTTATTTTAAACATGAATTTTAGTGTTTTCTTGCTTTTATCATATATTTGTTTTTATGTGTTTTATTGTCTTTACACTTGTTAAAGCACTTTGTAACTTGTTTTTGAAAAGTGCTCTACAAATAAAGATTATTATTATTATTATTATTATTATTCACTATTATTCACTCTTTCTGATTATTTTGACCTGATCGTCACCTGCAGGCTGTAATATTCTCTAATGACATGTCCACAAACAGTCTTATGTGACCTGTGTTTGTGCCTGTGGTGAAGGCAGACAGGGCCGACTAATAAGACGGACACTGATTGGCTGTTTATTTGTTTATTATTTATTGTCCACTCAGGGGAAAGATGAGCGGGAGCCCAAAGACGAAAGTGCAGATGAGCGACTGAGGCGGCGAGCGTACGAGAGAGGCTGTCAGAGACTGAAAAAGAGGATTGAAGGTCAGACAAACACACATGTGTTTTCTGAATGAAAAAGTACATCAAGTTTCTTATTCGTAGTTTATATAGTTTAGGTCTTTAAAGTGAGTACATTTACTCCTGCATTGTTCTCCGTCCTGCTGACTCCGCTCTTCTCCTCCTTAGTTGTGGAGGAGTTGCAGGTCCAGATCCTGAAGTTGCTGCTCAATAACAAAGACAAAGCTACGGTACGCACAGTTCATATTGTGTTTATTGTTATTATTTTATCATTTAACAATATAATAATAAACAGCAGCCGGTACTTTCACAGAGCTCCTTGCAAAAATCTGCTCCAGTGTTCATTTTGTCAACGAAAACATTTTGTCAACGGCTTTTTATACCATGACTTAATTGTAACGACGACGTTCATTAAAAAATATTTTACCACACAAATAATGTCATTGTGCGCTGACGGGGAAACAAACCGAATTTCATGCCTTCTTTCAGCACACGAGAGAACCTGGAGTCTGCCGAGCAGCTCGAAACATTTGTTGTTTTTCTTTTCTGCAAGTGCAGATTGTGAGAGAATTTAAATCTGAAACCAGCATGCTAAACTGGCTCCGTCTATGCAAAGCAACGCAAATGAGTTGATCGTTAAGAATGAGCACAAGCCAGGTCGGAAGAAAGAGAAGAGAAGGCTATTGGGGTACATTAAAAACCTACTGTCATATGGAAAGAAATGGTCCTTAATACTGCTAGAATGTCCTTCAGCAAAATCAGCACCGTCTCGTATGATAATTATGACAAAAACTACAATTAAAACGGATCCCCGCAGACGAAATCTTGACTAAAACAAAGCAAAACTGACTTCAAATCCACTAATTTCCGGTTGGTGACTTTTTCAATATTAACACTGATCTGCTCCATCTTTTGTGTGAAAATCACATGTGGGAACCCGGGATTTTAAACGTCCCGACAGAAGAAGACACCGCCTAAGATTAGTTATTATAACAGGATCCACGTTTCAGCTGTCACACCAGCTGTGGGCTTAAATATAGCTTTGAATGCAGGGTTGCCATGTTGACACGAATCCCCCGCTTTCAGACTCTGAGGAGGAAGCAACAGCGCCGCTCTGCAGGTTATAAATCATTGATCTTTTCATCTTAATACTTTTAATTATCTCCTTAAGTCCAGGACTTAAGGCTCTTAAGTCTCGTGCGTAAACCAAACCACCTCGCTGTGGTGACTCTAGCTGCTGTGTGTCAGCGCCGTTGATCAGTGGGCAGCTGTAGCGTGTTATTATGTTCGCTTGGTTGGCGTCGGCCTCTTGAAATGGTGAAATACTGAATCAACAACTTTGTCATTTGGTCCAGTTGATTTACTTGACTAACTCTCCACACTACAGTGACCGAGTTAATTAAAAAGACCTCGTGAGGTTTCCGCTGCTGGTCGGAGCTGGTGTTTGGATCGGATCTGCCGTCAGTGACTTGGTGTTTAATTAATGTTCGTCAGAGAGAAACGACACTGGTGGTGTGCGCTTTACTGTCTCAGTATCTCCTTTTACAAGAGCTTTATTTTTTATATGAACGTTTCAACGTTGCCAAAACATCAAAATATAACACATCATGAAGATTAATATATATTAATTATGTGTCTCCTTCTCTGAGTATTTGAAGTAGTTGAGAGCTCTTTGAAATCTGAGATTGTTAAAGTAAAGGTTCCTTATTTCATTGAATGTTTTACTTTGTCCAGCAGTTGAAGCAGTATCTCTGGGTCGCAGCCTGATCCTGGTTTTCTGTCTTTGTGTCTCTTCCAGGGGGAAGCCTCTCGCTACATTTTCCTCAATAAGTTCAGGAAGTTTCTCCAAGAAAACGCCAGCAACAGAGGGGTAAGAAGGCGTCGGTGGTCCTGACCTTTTACTTGCCGTTAACACTTAAAAACGTCGTTAGTCTGTGATCACTGTTAGCGGACATACTGTACTGTGTTGAAGTTTTTAGGCTGGTGTAGGAAAAACTTTAAAGTAAGAATGCTTTAAAAAATACACACGTTAGTAGAATAAATTTATGAATTAACAAAATGTGAGCGAACACAAGAAAAAATCTAAATAAAATCAGTATTTGGTGTGAACACACTTTGCCTTCAAAACAGCATCAATGCTTCTAGTTACCGTTTTGAAATATTTGGCTGCAGCAGAAGGCAGATTGTTCGCCGAAGGGCTGGAGAGCGAGTGTCTGCAGGCAGCAGTCAAGCACGGTGGAGGTCTCCTGCAAGTTTGGGGCTGCATTTCTGCAAACAGACTTGGGGATTAGGTCAGAATGAATGGCCTGAGATGTACAGGCAGATACTTATCCATCATGCAACTCCTTCAGGGAGGCAGACATTTCCCACACCTGCCTAAAATCTCTGCACAGTATTGTATTTAGGGGATAATCTCTGTCTGGAAGAAAGCTGTCTCACTATCTGTCTACAGGGCAGCTTTTATTTTCATTTTGTTAGAAGCACAATCCAACTGAGGACTAAATATAAACACACTCGCACTGTATTTCACAATATCTGTCAACCAAGGTGGGAAATAACAAAGGTCATGTTGTAAACTGCACAATACTAGATTTGTATTGTTATTATATTGTGTGTAATGCTGTTTTAAGGTGTATTTGCATCAAACATAAGCTGAGTTTAGAGCTGAAACGATTGGTTGATTCATTGTTTGAATCTGTTCCAGCCTCTCAAAGTCGTCAGCTCGGACTGATGAGCATTTTTCTATATCTGCCGATATGTAATAGACACTTTTCTAATCGATGAATCTGGAAGATACTTATCGTATTAATCGATAAAGAAAATAATTGTCATCATGTTTGTAATCCGCGTATATTATGGGCCAGGTGAGAAGTCTCTTTTTTAACAAGTTCAGTTTAGTTCAGTTTATTTGGACCAGAATAAATTATCAGTGTTATTAGTGTGTTAATTTTTGCAGCCCAGTTTTACTAACAAACAATATTTGTTCCAGTGCGTCTTCCCTCCACCATCTCTTTGCACAAATCCTTTTCATACGTGTGTTTTTCTTCCAGCACCCGACAGCGCTGTGCCCTCCAGAGTACATGGTGTGTTTCCTCCACCGCCTCATAACGGCTGTGAGGGCCAGCTGGGACGAAGGCAACAGGAAGACTCCTGGCAGCGTCAGCAGTGAAGGTGCAGCACACTGTTATTCACATTTGTTCATTCATAGCCATTATTATTTCTGTGGCGGCGCAGCGACCAGAGAAAAGCGCTTTGGTGTTTTCAGCAAAATCAAACTAAATACAATAATGCTTAAAATGTGAATAAATAGTTTGAATGAAATAAGCAGTGTTTTAAAATGTGTAAAAGCATCATACTGATCAGTAATAACCTTTAATCCGATAAGTTATAATGGATATGTTGTGTGCGTCCATGCGCTACAGCCGTTTACAACATGATTTATGTAATTTCACATTCAAATAAATCAGTATCGTGTAATTTAGGCACCATTGGGCACATTACATCAACAAGGCAAGTGCTTGACATAAAACACAGGGCAATGTAAAAAGACATTTAAATACCATTAAAAAGAGATAAATCAGAAGGATAAAGGGCACAAATGCAGCATAAGATATTAATCAAAAGCCTCACATTAGATTTAGTAACAGGCAGCGGGAAAAAGAAAAGGCTCAATTTGAAAGAACTGAGAGTTTCAGCAGATCTGCAGTTTTCTGGGAACGCTGCTTCTCCCTGTTGAGTTTGGACTCTGGGGACAGAAAGCAGACCTGATCCCAGACCACCTGAGAGGTCTTTAAGGTTCATAACGTAGCAGAAGACCAGAAATATATTTTGTCCGTAAACCATTCCGAGCTTTATAAAACAACAGCAGTATTTTAAAATTCGTTCTCTGACAGTGAGTCAAGAAGCCAGTGCAAAGACCTCAGAGCTGGAGTGATGTGATCCACTTTCCTGGTGTTAGTGGGGACTCGAGCAGCAGCGTTCGGATTCAGCTGCAACTGTCTGATCGATTCTTTTAGGGAAACCTGGTAAAGATGCCGTTACAGTAGTCGAGTCAACTGAACATAAATGCATTGTTTCCAAAGTCCCGCTGAAATGTAATAAATTCATTTAATGTAATAAGCCAACTTCTGATCCTTCTAATATGTGCAGGATGATGTGAGGGAGTTTTAAATGCACCATACCGTAGAAATGAAACTCTGCACCTGATCCCGCCCACACTGTACTAATGTCTGATTGCTAATGTTAATCTCACTATATTTTAGTCCTCTCAAAGCTCTCTGTTAAAGGTTCGGGGTGTTTTAATGGAAGAACCTATCATTAAACAGCTGTTAAACCCATGGCCTCCTTTTCTGTATTTACACAAAATATGCTGTATACTTGTGTCTGTGTGTATAGATGTATTTGAATGTGTCTTTGTGTGTGCCTGCCCTCCATGTTTGCTCTTCACTTCTCGGGGGCCGGTCTCATAATCACTGAAACTAGCAACAAGGACGAGGACGCTCTTTGTACATTTACTGCTTTGCAATTATAATGAAGGTTGTTTATGGTGTGCTCACTATCTCTGCTCCCCTGTCAGCCATTATCTCTGCCTCTTGGCTCTGCTAATTTTAAAATCTCTGCCATATTTCCTCTTCTCTTTGTGCCTTTTTCTATCTGTCTCTGTGTACATCTGTATTTTTAAATGTCCTTCACTTTCCTGCTTCTCTCTCTCATTCATCCATCTCCTCTGTCCTGTTTTCCCAAACCATCATTCATTCTGACCAAATTATTGGTGTAACCCTGTGTCGTCTTTCTGCAGAGGCCTACGTCCCTCCCCAGCTCTTCTACAACGGGAAGGTGGACTACTTTGACCTACAGAGACTCGGGGGCCTCCTCTCCCACCTGAAGAAAACACTCAAAGGTTGGTATCAGTCGCGTCTGTATTCACAGAGGTTTCAACAGGTTGATAAGTTTCTTTGAAGTGAAATGCTGCACTGTAGAGATCAGTGCTGCATTTCACCAGCAAGCTGAGGTGGACAAACGCGGCAGAGGGCGGCAAAGAAACGCGGCAGAGGGCGGCAAAGAAACGCGGCAGAGGGCGGCAAAGAAACGCGGCAGAGGGCGGCAAAGAAACGCGGCAGAGGGCGGCAAAGAGCGGCAAAGAAACGCGGCAGAGGGCGGCAAAGAAACGCAACAGAGGGCGGCAAAGAAACGCAACAGAGGGCGACAAAGAAACGCGGCAGAGGGCGACAAAGAAACGCGGCAGAGGGCGACAAAGAAACGCGGCAGAGGGCGACAAAGAAACGCGGCAGAGGGCGGCAAAGAAACGCGGCAGAGGGCGGCAAAGAAACGGGGCAGAGGGCAACAAAGAAACGCGACAAAGAAACGCAACAGAGGGCGGCAAAGAAACGCGACAAAGAAACGCGGCAGAGGGCGACAAAGAAACGCGGCAGAGGGCGACAAAGAAACGCGGCAGAGGG